>NC_092038.1:72454794-72535943 GCF_003086295.3 Arachis hypogaea | reverse complement strand
TCCACTCGGAACACCACAAACAAGTTGACTTTCCGATCCAGAATGAATGGACTATCTAACTCTATACCACGAAGATTCTGTTGGGAATCTAAGAGATATACATTCAAGCTCTGTTGCATGTAGAACGGACATGGTTTCAATCACGCGCGTTCATAATGAGAATATAATGAGGGTATCTGACTCATCACATTCATCATGTTCTTGGGTACGAATGAATATCTTGGAATAAGAATAAGAGAGAATTGAATAAAAGAAGATAGAATTTCATTATATTGAGGTACAGCAGAGCTCCACACCCTTAATCTATGGTGTGCAGAAACTCCACCGTTGAAAATACATAAGCAAAGAGTCCAGGCATGGTTGAATGGCCAGCCCTCTCTAACGTGATCACAGGATCAAAATACAATCCAGGATGTCTAATACAATGATAAATGTCCTATATATACTAGACTAGCTACTAGGGTTTACATGAGTAAGTAATTGATGCATAAATCCACTTCCGGGGCCCACTTGGTGTGTGCTTGGGCTGAGGCTTGATGAATTCACGTGCTAAGGCATATCTTGGCGTTGAACTCTGAGTTATGACGTGTTTTGGGCGTTCAACTCCGGATCATGACGTTTTTCTGGCGTTTAACTCCAGACAGCAGCATGAACTTGGCGTTCAACGCCAAGTTACATCGTCATTCTTCGAATAAAGTATGGATTATATATATTGCTGGAAAGCCCTGGATGTCTACTTTCCAACGCCGTTGAGAGCGCGCCAATTGGAGTTCTGTAGCTCCAGAAAATCCATTTCGAGTGCAGGGAGGTCAGATTCCAACAGCATCAGCAGTCCTTTTGTCAGCCTTCTTCAGAGTTTTGCTCAAATCCCTCAATTTCAGTCAATTTACTGAAATCACAGAAAAGCACACAAACTCATAGTAAAGTCAGAAATGTGAATTTAACATAAAAACTAATGAAAAGCATCCCTAAAAGTAGCTCAAACTTACTAAAACTATATGAAAACAATGCCAAAAAGCGTATAATTATCCGCTCATCACAACACCAAACTTAAATTGTTGCTTGTCCCAAGCAACTGAAAACAAATAGGATAAAAAAGAAGAGAGTATACTATAAAGTCCAAAATATCAATGAATATTAATTAATTAGTGAGCGGGACTTGTAGCTTTTTGCTTCTGAACAGTTTTGGCATCTCACTTTTCCTTTGAGTTTAGAGTGATTGGCTTCTCTAGGAACTTAGAATTTCAGATAGTGTTATTGACTTTCCTGTTAGGCATGTGATTCTTAACACAGCTACTTTATGAGTCTTGGCTGTGGCCCTAAGCACTTTGTCTTCCAGTATTACCACCGGATACACAAATGCCACAGACACATAACTGGGTGAACCTTTTCAGATTGTGACTCAGCTTTGCTAAAGTCCCCAGTTAGTGGTGTCCAGAGCTCTTAAGCACACTCTTTTGCTTTGGATCACGACTTTAACCACTCAGTCTCAAGCTTTTCACTTGGACCTTCATGAACAAGCACATGGTTAGGGACAGCTTGATTTAGCCGCTTAGGCCTGGATTTTATTTCCTTGGGCCCTCCTATCCATTGATGCTCAAAGCCTTGGATCTTGCTACCCTTGCCTTTTGGTTTTAAGGGCTATTGGCTTTTTCTGCTTGCTTTTCTTTCTATTTATATTTTTTTTTCGCCATTTTTTTTCTCTTTTTTTTTTCACTGCTTTTTCTTGCTTCAAGAATCAATTCATGAATTTTTCAGTTCATCAATAACATTTCTCTTTGTTCATCATTCTTTCAAGAGCCAACAATTTTAACACTCATAAACAACAAGATCAAAAATATGCACTGTTCAAGCATTCATTCAGAAACAAAATTATTGCCACCACATCAATATAATAAATTAATCACTAATAATTTCGAAATTATGTACTTCTTGTTCTTTTGAATTAAAACATTTTTCTTTAAGAGAGGTGAAAGACTAATGGATTTTATTCATAGCTTTAAGCATGGTTTACACACTAATGATCATGAAGTAGAAACACAAAAACATAGATAAACATAACACTTAAAAACCGAAAACAGAAAGAAAATAAAGAACAAGGAATGAATCCACCTCTTAGTGGCGTCTTCTTCTTGAAGGACCAATGATGTTCTTTAACTCTTCTATGTCCTTCCTTGCCTTTGTTGCTCCTCTCTCATAGCTCTTTGATCTTCTCTATTTCTTGGAGAGTGAGGGCGTGTTCATGGTGTTCCACCCTTAGTTGTTCCACGTTTTGGCTCAAGTCTTCTAAGGAGGTACTGAGTTGCTCCCAATAGTTGTTGGGAGGAAAGTGCATTCCATGAGGCATTTGTTGATGAACTTCCTCATGTTCTCCTTGGGGGCGTGAGGGACTTCCCTTGTTTGCTCCATCCTTTTCTTGGTGATGGGCTTGTCTTCTTCAATGGAGACATCTCCATCTATGATAACTCCAGCTGAATAACATAGATGGCATATGAGGTGGGGGAAGGCTAGCCGTGCCATGTATGAAGGCTTGTCAGCTATTTTGTAGAGTTCATTGGCTATGACTTCATGAACCTCTACTTCCTCTCCAATCATGATGCTATGAATCATGATTGCCCGATCCACAGTAACTTCAGATCGGTTGCTTGTAGGGATGATGGATTTTGGATGAACTCCAGCCATCCTCTAGCTACAGGCTTGAGGTTCAGTCTTCTTAGTTGGACTGGTTTGCCTTTGGAGTCTACTCTCCATTGGGCGCCTTCCACACAAATGTCCATTAGGACTTGGTCCAACCTTTGATTGAAGTTGACCCTCCTTGTGTAGGGGCGTTCATCACCTTGCATCATGGGTAGATGAAACGCCAACCTCACATTTTCCGGACTGAAATCTAAGTATTTCCCCCGAACCATTGTGAGATAGTTCTTTGGATTCGGGTTCATACTTTGATCATGGTTCCTAGTGATCCATGCATTAGCATAGAACTCTTGAACCATCAATAATCCGACTTGTTGCATGGGGTTGGTTATGACTTCCCACCCTCTTCTTTGGATCTCATGTCGGATTTCCGGATACTCATTCTTTTTGAGTTTGAAGGGGACCTCAGGGATCACCCTCTTCTTTGCCACAACATCATAGAAGTGGTCTTGGTGGCTCTTGGAGATGAATCTCTCCTTTTCCCATGATTCGGAAGTGGAAGCTTTTGCCTTCCCTTTTCCTTTTCTTGAGGAAACTCCGGTCTTGGGTGCCATTGATGGTGAATGAAAAATAAAAAGCTAGGCTTTTTACCACACCAAACTTAAAATTTGCTCGTCCTCGAGCAAAAAGAAAAGAAGAGTAGAAGAAGAAGAAGAAGAAAATGTGATTAGAGAGGGAGAAGGGGGGTTCGGTTATGTAGAGAAGAAGGGGTTATGTTGTGTGAAAATGAAGAAGAAAAGGGAGGTATTTATAGGGAGGGGGGAGGGTTAGGTTTCGGCCAATTTGGGTGGGAATGGGTGGGAAATTGAATTTGAATGTAATGGGGGTAGGTGGGGTTTATGGGGAAGAGGAGGTTGATGTGAATGGTGCATGGGGTAATTGGGAAGAGAAATTGATGTGATTGGTGAAGGTTTTTGGGAAGGGTGACATTGAGAATGAGATTTGGATTAGGAGAGTGTGAATAGGATTAAAAGAAAAGGTAGGTGGGGATCCTGTGGGGTCCACAGGTCCTGAGGTGGGGATCCTGTGGGGTCCACAGGTCCTGAGGTGAAAAGAAATACCATTCCTTCACCCTATAGGCGTGTAAATTGCCTTCATGCACCATTCTGGCGTTCAAACGCCCATTGGTGCATGTTCTGGGCGTTAAACGCCCATGTGATGCTTGATTCTGGCGTTGAACGCCAGTTTCAAGCTTGTTTCTGGCGTTCAGCGCCAGATTGTCCTCTGCGTGCGCATCCTGGCGTTAAACGCCAGGATGTAGCTTGTTTTGGGCGTTCAGCGCCAGGAAGATGCTCTGTTCTGGCGTTGAACGCCCGCCAGATGCATCTTCTGGGCGTTGAACGCCGGCCCGCGCGTCCTCCAGGGTGAAAAATTTTTTTCTTCTGTTTTTGACTCTGTTTTTAATTTTTTTGATTTTTTTCGTGACTCCTCATGATCATGTACCTAATTAAACATAAAAATAACAAAGAAACAAAATAAAATAAAATTAGATAAATAAAATTGGGTTGCCTCCCAACAAGCGCTTCTTTAATGTCAATAGCTTGACAGTGGCTCTCATGGAGCCACAGAGCAATCAAGTCAATGTTGTCTAGTCCCAACACCAAACTTAGAGTTTGGATATGGGGTTTGAACACCAAACTTAGAGTTTGGTTGTGGCTTCACACACCAAACTTAGAGTTTGACTGTGTGAGCTCTTCTTGACCTTGAACTGAGAGAAGCTCTTCATGCTTACTCTCTTTTGTCACAGAGGGATTGCCATGTGCTTGAAACACAAGGTATTCTCCATTTAATTGAAGGACTAACTCTCCTCTGTTGACATCTATCACAGCTTCTGCTGTGGCTAGGAAAGGTCTTCCTAGGATGATGCATTCATCATCCTCCTTCCTAGTATCTAGGATTAGGAAATCAGCAGGGATGTAAAAGTCTTCAACTTTCATAAGCACGTCCTCTACTATCCCATGAGCTTGTCTCACTGACTTATCTGCCAATTGCAGTGAGAACAAAGCAGGTTGCACCTCAATGATCCCTAGCTTCTCCATTACAGAGAGTGGCATAAGGTTTATCCCTGACCCAAGATCACACAGAGCTTTTTCAAAGCTCATGGTGCCAATGGTGCAAGGTATCAAGAACTTGCCAAGATCTTGTCTCTTTTGAGGTAGAGTTTCCTGAATCCAAGTATCCAAATCACTAATGAGCAAGGGAGGTTCACTTTCCCAAGTCTCATTACCAGATAGCTTGGCATTCAATTTCATGATAGCTCCTAGATATTGAGCAACTTGCTCACTAGTCACATCTTCATCCTCTTCAGAGGATGAATAATAGTCAGAGCTCATGAATGGCAGAAGGAGATTTAATGGATCTCTATGGTCTCTGTATGAGCCTCAGATTCCTCAGGATCCTTATTAGGAAGCTCCTTCTTGCTTGGAGGACGTCCCAGGAGGTCTTCCTCACTGGGATTTTCGTCCTCCTCCTCCTTTGTGCATTCGGCCATGTTGACTAAGTCAATGGCTTTGCACTCTCCTTTTGGATTCTCTTCTGTATTGCTTGGGAGAGTACTGGGAGGAGTTTCAATAACTTTCTTACTCAGCTGGCCTACTTGTGCCTCCAAATTTCTAATGGAGGATCTTGTTTCATTCATGAAACTGAAGGTGGCCTTTGACAGATCAGAGACTATATTAGCTAAATTAGAATTATTTTGTTCAGAGTTCTCTGTCTGTTGCTGAGAAGATGATGGATATGGCTTACTATTATTCAGCCTATTGCGTCCACCATTGTTAAAACCTTGTTGAGGTTTTTGTTGATCCTTCCAGGAGAAATTTGGATGATTTCTCCATGATGGGTTATAGGTATTTCCATATGGTTCACCCAGATAATTAACCTCTGCCATGGCAGGGTTCTCAGGATCATAAGCTTCTTCAGAAGCTACCTCTCTAGTACTGTTGGATGCATGTTGCAATCCATTCAGATTTTGAGAGATCATGTTGACCTGTTGAGTCAACACTTTGTTCTGAGCCAGTATGGCATTCAGAGCATCAATTTCAAGAACTCCCTTCTTCTGAGGGACCCCATTATTCACGGAATTCCTCTCAGAGGTATACATGAACTGGTTGTTTGCAACCATGTCAATGAGTTCTTGAGCCTCTTCAGGCGTTTTCTTCAGGTGAATAGATCCACCTGCAGAATGGTCCAGTGACATTTTCGAAAATTCAGAGAGACCATAATAGAATATATCTAATAGGGTCCATTCTGAAAACATGTCAGATGGACATCTCTTGGTCAGCTGCTTGTATCTTTCCCAAGCTTCATAGAGGGATTCACCATCTTTTTGCTTGAAGGTTTGAACATCCACTCTTAGCTTGCTCAGCTTTTGAGGAGGAAAGAATTTATCCAAGAAGGCAGTGACCAGCTTATCCCAGGAGTCCAGGCTATCCTTAGGTTGTGAATCCAACCATATTCTAGCTCTGTCTCTTACAGCAAAAGGGAAAAGCATGAGTCTGTAGACTTCAGGATTAACTCCATTCGTCTTTACAGTATCACAGACTTGCAAGAATTCAGTTAAGAACTGATAAGGATCTTCAGATGGAAGTCCATAAAACTTGCAGTTTTGTTGCATCAAAGCAACTAGTTGAGGCTTAAGCTCAAAGTTATTGGCTCCAATGGCAGGAATGGAGATGCTTCTTCCATCAAATTTGGATGTTGGCTTTGTGAAGTCACCAAGCATTCTCCTTGCATTATTATTATTATTTTCGGCCATCTCTTCCTCTTGTTCGAAATTTTCTAAAAGGTTGCCTCTGGATTGTTGTAATTTAGCTTCTCTTAATTTTCTCTTCAGAGTCCTTTCAGGTTCTGGATCAACTTCAACAAGAGTGCCCTTTTCCTTGTTCCTGCTCATAAGAAAGAGAAGAAAACAAGAAAAGAAAAAGGAATCCTCTATGTCACAGTATAGAGATTCCCTCAGGTTAGTAGAAGAAGAAAGAGGTAGAAGAATGAAGAAGGATGAAGAAGAATTCGGATGAAGAGAGGTGAAGAGAAGTGTTAGTAGTTAAATAATTAAATAGAATAAGAGAAGAGAAAGAAATTTTCGAAAATAATTTTGAAAAAGAAGGATGTAATTTCGAAAATTAGAAATAAAAATAAGTTTAAAATTAAAATTTAAAACAATTAAAAAGAATTTTTGAAAAGGAGAGGGAGAATTTTCGAAAATTAGAGAAGGATAGGTAGTTAGGTGGTTTTGAAAAAGATAAGAAACAAACAAAAAGTTAGTTAATTGATTGAAAAAAGATTTGAAATTAAATTTTGAAAAAGATAAGAAGATAAGAAGTTAGATAAGATATTTTGAAATCAAATTTTGAAAAAGATAAGACAAAAGATAAAAAGATATATTTGAAAAAGATATTTGAAAAAAAAAATTTAATTTTAAAAATTACTTAACTAACAAGAAACTACAAGATAAGATTCTAGAATTTAAAGATTGAACCTTTCTTAACAAGAAAGTAACAAACTTCAAATTTTTGAACCAATCACATTAATTGTTAGCTAATTTTCGAAAATTTGATAAAAAGATAAGAAAAAGATTTTGAAAATATTTTGAAAAATATTTTTGAAATTTTCGAAAATGCTAAAAAAAATGAAAAAGATATGATTTTTGAAAAAGATTTTGAAAAGATAAGATTTTTAAAATTGAAATTTTGACTTGACTTGTAAGAAACAACTAATTTTTAAAAATTTTTGACCAAGTCAACCCAAAATTTCGAAATTTTAGAGGAAAATAAGGAAAAGATATTTTTTATTTTTAAATATTGAATGAAAAACACAAAAATGACCCAAAACATGAAAATTTTGGATCAAGACACAAGATGCATGCAAGAATGCTATGAATGTCAAGATGAACACCAAGAACACTATGAAGATCATGATGAACATCAAGAACATAATTTTGAAAAATTTTTGATGCAAAGAAAACATGCAAGACACCAAACTTAGAAATCTTTAATGCATGAAAATTATGAATGCAAAAATGCACATGAAAAACAACAAAAGACACAAAACAAGAAATCATCAAGATCAAACAAGAGGACTTGTCAAGAACAACTTGAAGATCATGAAGAACACTATGAATGCATGAATTTTCGAAAACAATGCAAGAAAAATTTTAAAAGCATGCAATTGACACCAAACTTAAAAATTAACACAAGACTCAAACAAGAAACACAAAATATTTTTGATTTTTATGATTTTCTAATTTTTTTGTATTTTTATTGATTTTTTTCGAAAAACATTTTTGGAAAAACGAAAAATAAAAGAAAAATTTTGAAAAAGATTTTTGAAAAGAAAATTACCTAATCTGAGCAACAAGATGAACCGTCAGTTGTCCATACTCGAACAATCCCCGGCAACGGCGCCAAAAACTTGGTGGACGAAATTGTGATCACTTGTATGTATTTATAAAAGATGTATACTCTGAGGGCATTGTTTATTTTCTTCACAATCTCGTTCAACTAACCAGCAAGTGTACTGGGTCGTCCAAGTAATAACCTTACGTGAGTAAGGGTCGAATCCACAGAGATTGTTGGTATGAAGCAAGCTATGGTCACCTTGCAAATCTCAGTCAGGCAGAAAAAAGAGGAATTGTAATTATAATAAATAAAAAGGAATAATAAAAGGGATAGAACACTTATGCAGATTCATTGGTGGGAATTTCAGATAAGCGGATGGAGATGCTGTAGAGCCCAAGGACGCCTGCTCTCCTACTCCTTCTACTCAATCCTTCTTACTCCTTTCCATGGCAAGCTTTGTATAGGGGTTCACCATCAACTGTGGCTACTTTCATTCCTCACGGGGAAATAACCTGTGCGGCTGTCACTCGCACAGCTAACCAGTCTGGAGGCATCACCCATGGCTGATGGCTACATCCCATCCTCGCAGTGAAAACTATGCAACGCACTCTGTCACAGTACGGCTAATCACCGGTTGGTTCCCGCTCCTACTGGAATAGAATCCCTCTTTTGCGTCTGTCACCAACGCCCAGCAGGTTAAAGTTTAAAGCACGTCACGGTCATTCATGATCGGAATCCTACTCGGAACACCACAGACAAGGTTGGACTTTCCGGACTCCCAGGATCCTACTCGGAACACCACAGACAAGGTTGGACTTTCCGGATCCAGATGAATGCCGCCAACTATCTAACTTATACCACGAAGATTCTGTTGGGGAATCTAAGAGATATACATTCAAGCTCTGTTGCATGTAGAACGGACATGGTTGTCAATCACGCGCGTTCATAATTGAGAATGATAATGAGGGTAATCTGACTCATCACATTCATCATGTTCTTGGGTACGAATGAATATCTTGGAATAAGAATAAGAGAGAATTGAATAAAAGAAGATAGAATTTCATTAATACTTGAGGTACAGCAGAGCTCCACACCCTTAATCTATGGTGTGCAGAAACTCCACCGTTGAAAATACATAAGCAAAGAGTCCAGGCATGGCCGAATGGCCAGCCCTCTCTAACGTGATCACAGGATCAAAATACAATCCAGGATGTCTAATACAATAGATAAATGTCCTATATATACTAGACTAGCTACTAGGGTTTACATGAGTAAGTAATTGATGCATAAATCCACTTCCGGGGCTCACTTGGTGTGTGCTTGGGCTGAGCTTGATGAATTCACGTGCTAAGGCATATCTTGGCGTTGAACTCTGAGTTATGACGTGTTTTGGGCGTTCAACTCCGGATCATGACGTTTTTCTGGCGTTTAACTCCAGACAGCAGCATGAACTTGGCGTTCAATGCCAAGTTACGTCGTCATTCTTCGAATAAAGTATGGACTATTATATATTGCTGGAAAGCCCTGGATGTCTACTTTCCAACGCCGTTAAGAGCGCGCCAATTGGAGTTCTGTAGCTCCAGAAAATCCATTTCGAGTGCAGGGAGGTCAGATTCCAACAGCATCAGCAGTCCTTTTGTCATCCTTCTTCAGAGTTTTGCTCAAATCCCTCAATTTCAGTCAGAATTTACCTGAAATCACAGAAAAGCACACAAACTCATAGTAAAGTCCAGAAATGTGAATTTAACATAAAAACTAATGAAAACATCCCTAAAAGTAGCTCAAACTTACTAAAAACTATATGAAAACAATGCCAAAAAGCGTATAAATTATCCGCTCATCAAGCTACAGAAGCCCAATTGGCACGCTCTTAATTGCGTTGGAAAGTAGACATCCTGGGCTTTCCAGAAATATATAATAGTTCATACTTTTCCCAAGAATTGATGGCCCAAACCGGCGTTCCAAATCAGCTTCAGAATTCCTGGTGTTTAACGCCGGAACTGGCACAAAAGTTGGAGTTAAACGCCCAAACTGGCACAAAAGCTGGCATTTAAATCCAAAAAAAGTCTCTACACATGAAAGCTTCAATGCTCAGTCCAACCACACACCAAGTGGACCCCGGAAGTGGATTTTTACGTCATTTGCTCATTCTTGTAAACCCTAGGTCACTAGTTCACCATAAATAGGACTTTTTCCTATTGTATCTATACCTCATGACACTTTACACGTTTCATATTGTACCTTCTACGGCATGAGTCTCTAAACCCCATGGTTGGGGGTGAGGAGCTCTGCTGTGTCTTGATGGATTAATGCAATTACTACTGTTTTTCATTCAATCACGCTTGCTTCTATTCTAAGATATCACTTGTTCCTCAACTTGATGAATGTGATGATCCGTGACACTCATCATCATTCTCACCTATGAACGTGTGCCTGACAACCACCTCCGTTCTACCTTAGATTGAGTAGATATCTCTTGGATTCTTTGATCAGAATCTTCGTGGTATAAGCTAGAACACATTGGCGGTCATTCTTGAGAATCCGGAAGGTTTAAATCTTGTCTGTGGTATTCTGAGTAGGATTCAGGGATTGAATGACTGTGATGAGCTTCAAACTCGCGATTGTGGGGCGTTAGTGACAGACGCAAAAGAATCATTGGATTCTATTCCGACATGATCGAGAATCGACAGATGAATAGCCGTGCTGTGACAGAGCGCGTTGAACATTTTTACTGAGAGGAGGGGAGGTAGCCATTGACAACAGTGAAACCCAACATACAGCTTGCCATGGAAGGAGCCTTGCGTGCATGAAGAAGAGGACAGTAGGAAAGTAGAGATTCAGAAGATATAGCATCTCCAAATCCTCAACCTGTTCTCCATTACTGTAAAACAAGTATTTATTTCATGTTCTTTTACTTTTTACAATTAAACCTGAGAATTATTGATATCCTGACTAAGAGTTACAAGATAACCATAGCTTGCTTCAAGCCGACAATCTCCGTGGGATCGACCCTTACTCACGTAAGGTATTACTTGGACGACCCAGTGCACTTGCTAGTTAGTTGTGCGGAATTGCAAAAGTGTGATTGTGATTTCGTGCACCAAGTTTTTGGCGCCGTTGCCGGGGATTGTTCGAGTTTGGACAACTGACGGTCTATCTTGTTGCTTAGATTAGGAATATTTTATTTTTGTTGGTTTAGAGTCTTTTATTTGAGTCTAGTTTCATATTTTAAGTTTGGTGTCAATTGCATGCTTTTACTTTCTCTTAATTTTTTTTTTAAATTGCATAGTTTTAGCTGTTTCTTTACCTATAAAAATTCTAAGTTTGGTTTCTTCTTTGTGTTTTCCTTTAAATTTTTGAAAATTTGTGTTTGATTTTCTAAAAATTTGAAGTTTGGTGTCATTTTGTGTTTTTCTCTTTCCTCATTTCAAAAATCAAATCTTTTTCAAAATAATTTTCAATCATATCTTCTTAATTGCTAATTTGAAAATCTTTTTAATTAATTAATTAATTTAGTCTTCAATTTGCTTTGATTTTATTCTCTTTTGGTTTTCAAATTTTTATTTTATTTTTTCATTCATTTTAGTTTATTATTTTCGGTTACTTTCAAAAAAAATATAATAATATCCACATCATCACCCTTTCTCCATCATGGACCTAAGTGGAATTGAGCAGTCCAAAAGGATTCTGGGGTCATATGCTAACCCCATTACAGCTGCATATGGGAGTAGTATCTGTATACCTCCCATTAAAGCAAGCAGCTTTGAGCTAAATCCTCAACTCATTATCATGGTGCAGCAAAATTGCCAGTATTCCGGTCTTCCACAGAAAGAACCCACTGAGTTTCTGGCACAGTTCTTACAAATTGCTGACACAGTACGTGATAAAGAGGTGGATCAGGATGTCTACAGATTATTACTGTTTCCATTTGCTGTAAAAGATCAAGCTAAGAGGTGGTTGAATAACCACCCACAGCAAGTATAAAAACATGGAGACAGTTATCAGACAAATTCCTGAATCAATTTTACCCTCCGAAAAGGATGACACAACTGAGGCTGGACATCCAAGGCTTTAAACAAGAGGATCATGAATCCCTTTATAATGCCTGGGAGAGGTACAGAGGTATGCTAAGGAAATGCCCCTCTGAAATGTTTTCAGAGTGGGTACAGTTAGACATCTTCTACTATGGGCTTACAGAAAAAGCTCATATGTGTCTAGACCACTCAGCTGGTGGATCTATACACATGAGGAAGACGATTGAAGAGGCTCAAGAGCTCATAGATACGGTTGCTAGAAATCAACATCTATACTCAAGCAGTGAGTCCTCTACAAAAGAAGAAGCTGTGACAGTAACTACTGATCCTAATCCTCAAGAACAGATTGTTGAGCTTAATCAGCAATTACTTCTGATGACAAAACAGTTAGCAAAATTTAAAGAGATGCTCCAAGAAACTAAAATTGCTAACAAGAATATAGAATCACAGTTGAATCAGACAAAACAGCAGCTATCTAAACAGATAACAGAAGAATGCCAAGCAGTTCAACTAAAGAGTGGGAAGATATTGAATAACCCTGCTCAAAGTGGCAAAAAGCCAAGAAAGGAACAACTGACAGAGGATAACCAAACCACTGCCCAAAATTCCTCTGAGGACAGTAAGAGCCCAGAGAGGAATACTCCTGGCGTTCAAACGCCAGAAAAGGGGTGAAAGTTGGCGTTAAACGCCCATTCTTGCCCACTTCTGGCGTTCAAACGCCAGAAAAGGGGGGGAAGCTGGCGTTAAATGCCCATCCTATACCCAGTCCTGGCGTTCAAACACCAAGGAGGAATCAGACACCTAAGAGTGCTGATAGTAACCCCTCTAAGATGGCTTCTCCACCCACCTCTGTAGGGAATAAACCTGCAGCAACTAAGGTTGAAGAATATAAAGCCAAAATGCCTTATCCTCAGAAACTTCGCCAAGCGGAATAGGATAAGCAATTTGCTCGCTTTGCAGACTATCTCAGGACTCTTGAAATAAAGATTCTGTTTGCAGAGGTACTTGAGCAAATACCTTCTTATGCTAAGTTCATGAAAGAGATCTTAAGTCATAAGAAGGATTGGAGAGAAACTGAAAAGGTGTTTCTCACTGAAGAATGCAGTGCAGTCATTCTGAAAAGCTTACCAGAGAAGCTTCAAGATCCAGGAAGCTTTATGATACCATGCACATTAGAAGGTGCTTGTACCAAGACAGCCCTATGTGACCTTGGAGCAAGTATCAACCTAATACCTGCATCCACTATCAGAAAGCTTGGGTTGACTGAAGAAGTCAAACCAACCCGGATATGTCTCCAACTTGCTGATGGCTCCATTAAATATCCATCAGGCATAATTGAGGACATGATTGTCAAGGTTGGGCCATTTGCCTTTCCAGCTGACTTTGTAGTGCTGGAAATGGAGGAGCATAAGAGTGCAACTCTCATCCTAGGAAGACCCTTCCTAGCAACTGGACGAACTCTCATTGATGTACAAAAAGGGGAAGTGACCCTGAGAGTCAATGAGGATGAATTCAAGTTGAATGCTGTCAAAGCTATGCAGCATCCAGACACATCAAATGACTGCATGAGCGCTGATATTATTGACTCTTTGGTGGAAGAGATCAATATGACTGAGAGTCTTGAATCAGAGCTAGAGGATATCTTTAAAGATGTTCAGCCTAACCTGGAGGAACCAGTGGAAATAAAAGAACCTCTGAAAATTCCACAGGAAGAGGATAAGCCTCCTAAACCCGAGCTCAAGCCACTACCACCATCCCTGAAGTATGCATTTCTGAGAGAAGGTGACACTTTTCCAGTGATCATAAGCTCTGCTTTAAATTCACAAGAAGAGGAAGCACTAATTAAAGTGCTAAGGACACACAAGACAGCTCTTGGGTGGTCCATAAGTGATCTTAAGGGCATTAGCCCAGCAAGATGCATGCAGAAGATCCTATTGGAAGATAATGCCAAGCCAGTGGTTCAACCACAGAAGCGGCTAAATCCAGCCATGAAGGAGGTGGTGCAGAAAGAGGTCACTAAGTTACTAGAGGTTGGGATTATTTATCCTATTTCTGATAGCCCCTGGGTGAGCTCTGTCCAAGTTGTCCCCAAGAAGGGAGGCATGACAATGGTTTATAATGAAAAGAATGAACTGGTTCCTACAAGAACAGTTACAGGGTGGCGTATGTGTATTGACTACAAAAGGCTCAATACAACCACCAGAAAGGGTCATTTTCCTTTACCATTCATAGACCAAATGCTAGAAAGACTAGCGGGTCATGATTATTACTGCTTTTTGGATGGCTATTCAGGCTATAATCAAATTGCAGTGGACCTTCAAGATCAAGAGAAAACAGCATTCACCTGTCCTTCTGGCGTGTTTGCTTACAGAAGAATGCCTTTTGGTCTATGCAATGCACCTGCAACCTTTCAGAGGTGCATGCTCTCCATCTTCTCTGATATGGTAGAGAAGTTCCTGGAAGTCTTCATGGATGACTTCTCAGTATTTGGAGACTCATTCAGTTCCTGTCTTGATCATCTAGCACTTGTCCTGAAAAGGTGCCAAGAGACTAACCTGGTCTTAAACTGGGAGAAATGTCACTTTATGGTGACTGAAGGAATTGTCCTTGGGCACAAAATTTCAAGCAAGGGAATAGAGGTGGATCAAGCAAAGGTAAAGGTAATTGAAAAATTACCACCACTTGCCAATGTTAAGGCAATCAGAAGCTTTCTGGGGCATGCAGGATTCTACAGAAGGTTTATAAAGGATTTTTCAAAAATTGCAAAACCTCTAAGCAACCTGCTAGCTGCTGACACACCATTTGTGTTTGACACACAGTGTCTACAGGCGTTTGAGACCCTGAAAGCCAAGCTGGTCACAGCACCAGTCATTTCTGCACCAGACTGAACATTACCATTCGAACTAATGTGTGATGCCAGTGACCATGCCATTGGTGCAGTGTTGGGACAGAGGCACAACAAGCTTCTGCACGTCATTTATTATGCTAGCCGTGTTCTAAATGACGCACAGAAGAATTACACAACCACAGAAAAAGAGTTACTTGCAGTGGTTTATGCCATTGACAAGTTTAGATCCTATTTAGTAGGGTCAAAAGTGATTGTGTACACTGACCATGCTGCTCTTAAATATTTACTCACAAAGCAGGATTCAAAACCCAGGCTCATAAGATGGGTGTTGCTTCTGCAAGAGTTTGATATAGAAATAAGAGACAGAAAAGGAACAGAGAATCAGGTAGCTGATCACTTGTCCCGGATAGAACCAGTAGCTGGGGAGTCCTTCCCCTCTACTGAGATCTCTGAGACCTTTCCAGATGAGCAACTCTTTGCCATTCAGGAAGAAACATGGTTTGCAGATATTGCAAACTATAAAGCTGTGAGGTTCATACCCCAGAAGTACAGCAGGGTGCAAAGAAAAACATTAATTTCAGATGCCAAGTACTACCTATGAGATGAGCCATATCTCTTTAAGAGATGTGCAGACGGAATGATCCGCAGATGTGTACCTAGAGAGGAAGCACAAAGGATCCTATGGCATTGCCATGGATCACAGTATGGGGGACATTTCGGAAGTGAGCGAACAGCCACTAAAGTCCTCCAATGCGGCTTCTACTGGCCTACTCTCTATAGGGATGCCCAAGAGTTTGTGCGTAACTGTGACAGTTGCCAAAGAGCTGGTAACTTGCCTCATGGTTACGCCATGCCTCAACAAGGGATCTTAGAGATTGAATTGTTTGATGTATGGGGTATTGACTTCATGGGTCCCTTTCTACCATCATACTCCAACACTTATATTCTGGTGGCAGTAGATTATGTATCTAAATGGGTAGAAGCAATTGCCACACCCAATAATGATACCAAAATCGTGCTGAAATTCCTCCAGAAACACATCTTCAGCAGGTTTGGTGTTCCCAGAGTACTAATCAGTGATTGGGGCACTCATTTCTGCAACAAACAACTGTACTCTGCTATGGTCCGATATGGAATTAGCCACAAAGTAGCAACTCCGTATCATCCACAGACAAATGGGCAAGCTGAAGTCTCTAATAAAGAGCTAAAAAGAATCATGGAACGGACTGTAATTGCCCGTAGAAAGGATTGGGCAAAGAGCTTGGATGATGCTCTGTGGGCATACAGAACAGCATTCAAGACTCCTATAGGAACCACTCCATACCAACTTGTGTATGGCAAGGCCTGTCATCTGCCCGTGGAACTGGAACATAAAGCCTACTGGGCAACCAGATTCCTAAACCTAGATGCTAAGTTAGCTGGTGAAAAAAGATTTCTCCAGCTAAATGAGCTAGAGGAATTCAGACTCAGTGCCTTTGAAAATGCAAAATTTTATAAGAAAAAGGCAAAAAAGTGGCATGACAAGAAGTTGTCATCCAGAGTCTTTGAGCCAGGACAAAAAGTTCTGCTCTTCAACTCTAGGCTCCGACTATTTCCAGGAAAACTAAAATCCCGGTAGAGGGGTCCTTATGTGATTACAGGAGTGTCACCATATGGATATGTTGAGCTTCAGGATATTGATTCTGATAAAAAGTTCATTATTAATGGACAAAGGATTAAACATTATCTTGAAAGTAATTTTGAGTAGGGATGCTCAAAACTGAGGCTTGAATGAGTCTCAGTAAAGGTCCAGCTAAAGACAATAAAGAAGCGCTTGCTGGGAGGCAACCCAGTTATTAGCAGGTTATTTGCTTTATAAAAGTTTGATATATATTCTTCAAGGTTGATCATTGAAATTGAAGGAATTCACAGAGTTATAGAAGGATTCAGAGAAATAAGCAGAGAAAAGGAGCTTGCTGGCAAGAAAACGCCAGTAAGGGGCATCCTTGGGCGTTAAACGCCAGAATGCATACCATTCTGGGCGTTTAATGCCAGTAAATGCACCATTTTGAGCGTTAAACTCCAGAATGGGCACCATTCTGGGCGTTTAACGCCAGAAGTGTAGCATCCTAGGCGTTCAGCAAAACGCCCAGTGATAAAGGGGTTTCTGGCGTTTAACACCAGCCAGGGTGCCTGGCTGGGCGTTAAACGTCCGTAATGGCCACCAATTGGGCGTTAAACGCCAGAATGGATACCATTCTGGGCGTTTAACGCCAGAAAGGCAGGGGAAGAAGATTTTGCTTTCCACTTCAAAATTTTTCACACTTTCATGTTTTGACCCATAATTTTCTACATAAACATGTTACAAACTTTCATCATTCACCCTCAAATTTCAAAAATCCAACAATTTTCTAAATTATTTATCAAATTTCTTTCAAATCTTTTCCAAATCTTCTTAAAAAAAAACTCAAGTATTTTCTCAAATTTTTTCCATATCTTCTCAAATCTCTTTCAAAACTTTCGAAATCCCTCCCCCTCCCTTATAAATACACATTCGACCATTCCCCTCTCTTCACAATTCGAATTTGCTTCTCCTCCTCCCTCTCCTCTTTTCTTTCTTTTGCTTGAGGACAAGCAAACCTCTAAGTTTGGTGTGCTTTTCCGTGATCACTAAGCTAAGGCTCATCAAGACCATGGCTCCCAAAGGAAAACAAATCAATTCAAGAGGCAAGAAAGAGAATAATCCAAAGAATCTTTGGAGTCAAGAGAGGTTCTTAACTAAAGAACATGTAGACCATTACCACAAAATAATGGGTCTAAGGTCAGTGATCCCGGAAGTTAAATTCAATCTGGAAGAAGACAAATATCCGGAGGTCCAAGAGCAAATTCGAAATAGAGGATGGGAAATTCTAGCCAATCCTGAAACAAAGGTTGGAAGAAACATGGTTCAGAAATTCTACTCAAATCTGTGGTTGACAGATAAGCAGAGAATGACTGGAACTACTTTCCATACCTTTAGAACCATGGTAAGAGGGAGAACTATTTACTTCCATCTGGACAAAATAAGAAAGGTCTTCAAATTGCCTCAACTACAAGATGATTATGAATCCTTTAATAGGAGAATAGTGAGAGTAGATAAGAGGTTAGATCAAATTCTAGAGGACATATGCCTCCCTAGAACTAAGTGGATAACCAATTCAAAAGGTGTCCCAAACCAACTCAAGAGGGGAGATCTCAAACAAGTTGCAAAGAAGTTGGCTAGACTTCATTGGGCGTTCCATTTTGCCCACTAGTAACCATTCTGAGGTCACTATCAAGAGAGCAGTGATGATTCATTGCATTATGCTGGGAAAAGAAGTGGAGGTTCATCATCTGATTGCTTGTGAGATTTACACAATTGCAAACAAGAATTCCACTGAAGCCAAACTGGCTTACCCAAGCTTAATCTCTTTGCTATGTAAAGATGCTGGGGTGAGGATGGGAGTAGATGAATTCATCCCAATTGAACATCCAATCACCAAGAAGTCAATGGAAGGACAAATTCAAGATAACTCTATCAAAAGGAGGGCGCATGAGTTCCTCCCTGAACTTCCTGAAATTGACTACTGGACCCGCCTAGAAGCATCTGTTGCCAAGCTGCAAGAAGCTATAGAACAACTTAATGAAGAATAGCAGAATCAAAACTGCATGCTCTGCAAACTACTGAAGGAACAAGAGAAGCAGGGGCGTGAGCTACAGGAGTTGAAGCGCCAGAAGCTCTCCCTTGAAGGGTCAAACACCCCACAAGTTGAGGGAGCATCCACTTCTCAAAATCAAGGTTGTTGAGTCCTAACTCTGTGATAACCTCTATCATTAGGAATCAATTTTAGAGTCATTTAAATTTCTGTTTTTAATTTTCTGTTTTTCTATTATTATTAGTCTTCTCTTATAATTATCTTTGAGTCTTGTTCTTATTCCATGATTAATAAAATTTAAAGTTCATGTCTTAAAGCTATAAATGTCCTATGAATCCATCATCTCTCTTAAATGAAAAATTCTTTAATCACAAAAGAACAAGAAGTACAGGATTTCAAATTCATCTTTGAAACTTGTTGAATTAGTTTGATATGGTGACAATACTTTTTGTTTTCTGAATGAATGCTTGAATAGTGCATATGTCTTTTGAATTTGTTGTTTTAAGAATGTTAAAATTGTTGGCTCTTGAAAGAATGATGGAAAACGAGAAATGTTATTGAGGATCTGAAAAATCATCAAATTGATTCTTGAAGCAAGAAAAAACAGTGAATACAAAAAAAAGCAGAAAAGCCAATAGCCCTTTAAACCAAAAGGCAAGGGTAAAATAAAAAGGATCCAAGGCTTTGAGCATCAGTGGATAGGAGGGCCCACAGGAATAAAATCCTGGCCTAAGCGGCTGAACCAAGCTGTCCCTAACCATGTGCTTGTGGCGTGAAGGTGTCAAGTGAAAACTTGAGACTGAGCGGTTAAAGTCATGATCCAGAGCAAAAAGAGTGTGCTTAAGAACCTTGGACACCTCTAATTGGGGACTCTAGCAAAGCTGAGTCACAATCTGAAAAGGTTCACCCAATTATGTGTCTGTGGCATGTATGTATCCGGTGGTAATACTGGAAAACAGAGTGCTTTGGGCCACGGCCAAGACTCATAAAGTAGCTGTGTTCAAGAATCAACATACTTAACTAGGAGAATCAATAACACTATCTGAATTCTGAGTTCTTATAGATGCCAATCATTCTGAACCTCAAAGGATAAAGTGAGATGCCAAAACTGTTCGGAGGCAAAAAGCTGCTAGTCCCACTCATCTAATTGGAGCTAAGTTTCATTGATATTTCGGAGTCTATAGTATATTCTCTTCTTTTTATCCTATTTGATTTTCAGTTGCTTGGGGACAAGCAATAATTTAAGTTTGGTGTTGTGATGAGCAGATAATTTTTACGCTTTTTGGCATTGTTTTTAGTATCTTTTTAGTATATTTTAGTTAGTTTTTATTATATTTTTATTAGTTTTTATTTAAAATTCACTTTTCTAGACTTTACTATGAGTTTGTGTATTTTTCTGTGATTTCAGGTATTTTCTGGCTGAAATTGAGGGACCTGAGCAAAAATCTTATTCAGAGGCTGAAAAAGGACTGCTGATGCTGTTGGATTCTGACCTCCCTGCACTCAAAGTGAATTTTCTGGAGCTAAAGAAGCCCAATTGGCGCGCTCTTAATTGCGTTGGAAAGTAGACATCCTGGGCTTTCCAGCAATATATAATGTTCCATACTTTGCCCAAGAATTGATGGCCCAAACTGGCATTCCAAATCAGCTTCAGAATTCCCGGCGTTTAACGCCGGAACTGGCACAAAAGTTGGAGTTAAACGCCCAAATAGGCACAAAAGCTGGCGTTTAACTCCAAAAAAAGTCTCTACACATGAAAGCTTCAATGCTCAGCCCAAGCACACACCAAGTGAACCCCAGAAGTAGATTTTTACGTCATTTACTCATTCTTGTAAACCCTAGGTCACTAGTTCACCATAAATAAGACTTTTTGCTATTGAATCTGTACCACATGACGCTTTACACGTTTCATATTGTACCTTCTATGGCATGAGTCTCTAAACCTCATGGTTGGGGGTGAGGAGCTCTGCTGTGTCTTGATGGATTAATGCAATTACTATTGTTTTTCATTCAATCACGCTTGCTTCTATTCTAAGATATCACTTGTTCCTCAACTTGATAAATGTGATGATCTATGACACTCATCATCATTCTCACCTATGAACGTGTGCCTGACAACTACCTCCGTTCTACCTTAGATTGAGTAGATATATCTTGGATTCTTTGATCAGAATCTTCGTGGTATAAGCTAGAACACATTGGCGGTCATTCTTGAGAATCCGGAAGGTCTAAACCTTGTCTGTGGTATTCTGAGTAGGATTCAGGGATTGAATGACTGTGACGAGCTTCAAACTCGCGATTGTGGGGCTTTAGTGACAGACGCAAAAGAATCATTGGATTCTATTCTGACATGATCGAGAACCGACAGATGAATAGTCGTGCTGTGACAGAGCGCGTTGAACATTTTCACTGAGAGGAGGGGAGGTAGCCATTGACAACAATGAAACCCAACATATAGCTTGCCATGGAAGGAGCCTTGCGTGCATGAAGAAGAAGACAGTAGGAAAGTAGAGATTCAAAAGATATAGCATCTCCAAAACCTCAACCTGTTCTCCATTACTGCAAAATAAGTATTTATTTCATGTTCTTTTACTTTTTACAATTAAACCTGAGAATTATTGATATCCTGACTAAGAGTTACAAGATAACCATAGCTTGCTTCAAGCCGACAATCTCCGTGGGATCGACCCTTACTCACGTAAGGTATTACTTGGACGACCCAGTGCACTTGCTGGTTAGTTGTGCGGAATTGCAAAAGTGTGATTGTGATTTCGTGCACCAGACTACCTCGAGTGCCTCCATCACTCCAAAGAGGTCCTCCTTCTTTCTTTCTTAGTATTATTGTTGTTGTTCTGTTTCATTCTTCATTGCCTCCTTCCTTCCTCTTTCATTCTCCAAAACACTAATTCCAAATTATTCTATTCAATTCCACTTTTATTCGTGCTGCGCTTTCCAGATCTTAAAGCTTTTACAGTATAGCGTTGTTATCTGTTATCTTCATGTTTTCGTCATTTTCTTAAGTAGTGATTTCATAAACCACCAAGGCAAGTACTGTGGGGCACAAAATCATAGCATGCCCGATAAATTATGCCAAGTACGCTTGAGCATTATTATTTTTTGACCACCATATAATGTTATTTTTTGCCACTAAATTTGGTAGGTTTTCTTTCGGCAAATTCTTTTTCCTATAAAGAATTCTTCTAAACTATCACCCAGTTTCAGTTAGTCATTGGATAAATTTAGCTTGTGTTCAAAATACAATATTTTTATAAAAAAAACTAAATTATATACTTTTTGCTTATGCAATGATGAACTCCTCCTTCTTAATTTGTGTACTTGATTTATCACCTCTAACGGCTTCTCAACCTTGTGATTATTCAATGAAACCTCCCAGATATGTTTAAAAGATTTAAGTATGTGCATGGAAATTTCAATGAAAAACTTGCCACATATGTTGAGGGACTCTTAAGCTTATATGAAGCTTCACATCTTAGAATTCATGGAGAAGACATATTAGATGAAACTCTTCGATTCACCTTGATCCATTGCTCTTATGAATGTTATTTTGTTTTATTTTATTTTTCAATTTGATGATATCTTTGATCTTTGTTGCCTATGTTGGTGTTTGTTGATGGCCTAGAGTTTTGAGATGTTTGTTAGATGAGTTTAGATTGTGATAAATTTTGATAATTGTTATGTTTTGAGAAGGTTTGGTTCAGTGATTAAGTTGAGCTTAATTGTAGAAGAGGTATTGTTACTCAGTTGTAAGAATTGTGCAGTGTTAATTTATTAATTAATTAGAATTGCATTTTGTTTGAACAGTGTTGACCTATTGAATAGTATTCAGTGATTGGAATTGCATTTTGCTATAGATGGTGATGATTTTCTTATGAAATGACTAAATTTGTATTAGACTACAAATATGTGTTAGGGTTTTTATTTATAATTTATTTATTATTTTATTATAAAATAATTTTTTTGGTTAGATCACAGTTAAATCTGTTGGACCTATAAACCAATAAACTAATAACTAGAATTGTTCGATGGCCGATCCGATTTTCAAAACCTAGAAAATTCTAAGTTTCCAACCCTAGCCATCAGTCACACTTACTCACTCTGAACTCTAAAGCCTGTTCTCCCTCTCCTCTCCTCTCCTCTCCTCACAACACTACCAGTCACCACTGTCATCTGCCATCTCCTACCCCCTCACCACTGCCAACACGAAGCTCCTACCCTCTCCTCGCCCGCCTGAGTCTTATCAGTCATCCCGTTCACAATTGCAACAGTGTCGTCGCATCTAGCGAGCTGAGGAGAACATCGTCGTTGCCGCTGACCCAGCCAAGGAGAACATCTTCGTCGCCGCCTGACCCAGCCGAGGCAGCAGTGTCGCTTCAGAGCCTCTTCGCCAATCTTCGCCTATTCGCGTCTTCGCCTCTCCGCGTCTTCTCGTCTTCACGTTTTCGCCTTTTCGTCTTGTCGCCTATCTTCACCGTCAGCTCAGCTGCTCTTCCTCCCGGTAAGTTCTATGAACTACCATTTAAATCCATTCAGTTATGGTTTTAGGGTTCATCTATCATATTATCTCTATAATTTTTTTTTGCTTTGCAGAACTTGTACTAATTTATTTTAATTTACTTTGAAGAATTTGTTAATTTTATTTTGCTTTGAAGAACTTGTTTTGATTTATCTTAATTTGCTTTGAAGAACTTGTTAATTTGCTTTAAAGAACTTGTATTGATTAATTTTAATTTGCTTTGAAGTACTTGTTAATTTAATTTTGCTTTGAAGAACTTGTTCTGATTTATCTTAATTTGCTTTGAAAAACTTGTTAATATTAATTTGTTTTGAAGAACTTGTTCTGATTTATTTTAATATGCTTTGAAGAACTTGTTAATTTTAATTTACTTTGGAGAACTTTTTTATTATGATATTATCTCTGATTTTGATTATTCCTGGCTTTGATTCTTTTCATTACAATTTATATTTTTGTGATTTATGTGATTTGAATTTTGTGATTTCTTTGAAATTTTATGATTCCTATGATTTGTGTTTTTTTGTTCGAGGTATGATTCAAATAAGTCGGAATTTACCATCACTACTATCACAGGATGAAAAAAGGCTTCAGAATTATTTTTTTTAGTTTTTGAATATGTTTAGTTGTTTTAATGTTTTATAAATATATTTAGTAGAGATGTTTTTTTTATTACTATTTAAGTATTTGAAAACAATAAAAAATATGTTTATAATAACAATTGGAAATTATCTTTATTTTTTTCTATTTTTTCTGTTTTTTTCCTATTTTTATTATTTTTTAAAAAAATCTGTGAAGACTCTGATTCCAGCGGATACGGGTCCCCGTTACCCATTGCGGGGACGGGGCAAGGGCCATGTCCCTATCCTCATGGGACCGTTGCCATTGAGCCTGAATCTTTAGATTGACCGGTTTCTTACTAAATGTATCTCTTTGCCCTCTTTTATAGGGTGTTGCTGCCTTGCTGGCTGCACTGAAATTTGAAATCTGAAACTTAAAATCTTCTTGTCTCTTGATAACTCAGAAACCCTCACCATCAATGGATTCTCAAGCTGAGCCAGTTAGCTACATCTGTGGAGGTTTCTGTTTCTCCTCTCCTCTCATCTCTCATATTTGTTTCTTCGAGAATTCTTCTGCCTATGAGTGATTTTGGATTCTAGGGTTCTGAAAGACAATTTGTTCTGTTGAAGTTCTCTTTTTTCATTTGTTTCTTCATTGTGCAGATTGTGGTATGGAGAATACGTTGAAACCAGGTGATGTTATATAGTGCAGAGAGTGCGGTTTTTATATCCTTTACAAGAAGTGCACTCGTCGCAGTAAGCCCTCTTTTTTACAATTTGAATTTCATAATCCTTGTTTTTCAATTTTTCTTTCTTGTTTTCTCATAATTTTAGTTTATGTGATGTGTTGTTTATGGATGCCTAATTTTTCAATGCGCACTTTGTTTGGATAGTTTATTTTGAATAATGGAGGTCATCGAAACCTTAATTTTGGTTGCGGGTAAAATTGGGAACACCTTACCCAAATGAGCTTCATTCAGAAATATATCCTTACGGTTAAACCCTCTTAGGTTTTAAAATGTTGCATGTTTAGGCTCCAAACTAGTCAACAGAATTGACCTTTGATTTTTGATATAGGGTTTGAGTCTCTACCTCCTTAGAAGTTACTACAATGACAAAAACTCGTATTTAAAAGTAGTAACATGGCTTATTTTTGTGTTTATTTGGAGATTCAAGTTTTCATCCGAGCATTTGGTAATCTTGCTTGATTCCTAACAATTATAGACTGTTCGAATTTGATGCTTTTTTTAAAGGAAGTTATGAAGGAGGATTTAGGAGTTTAATTAACCCAATCATGTCAATAATAATCATGTCAACAATTATTTGTCCTCTTCATCATTTTGGGTAGTTGCTCATCTGATAAGTTATATCTATGAGAGTTTGGTGGAAGCACTAAATCCTAAACAACTTAACCGTTGCTCCAAGGCTCCTTTTTCAAATATAACCCAATAAGAACAGCAAAACCCAATGTGAAATGAAATAGATCAATCAAAAACATCATATGTTAGTGTTGAATGCTGACCATCTTCACTGTGCCTAGGTCACGGAAAAATAGAAAATTATTAATGGCTGGAATTCTTCTGAGAATGACATGCTTGCATTTGATGCACTACTTTAAGGCATACATGCAGATTATTCACACTGTTTATTTATATCTTTCTTTCTTTGGTTTTTATGCAGTTGTCCAGTATGAGGCACGTTGACGTTGGCAAAAGCTGTTGTGTCATTGGCAAGTATTTTCCAATGCAACCGTTAAAGACTTGTAATGAAATTGTGATGTGAATGTGCTGTTCTGTTTTAGTGAAGTCTTATGAAATTTTAATCATTAATGATCCTTCAAGTCTTAAACTATTAAAATGATTCCTACTTTTTAAAACAAATGGATCACCTACTACTATATGCCTGTATGGCTTGTTAAGAAAAAGTACAAAAAAAGATAAAAAATAAACATAACTCAAATTTGTAAAGACTAAACATATATGTAAACTATGTTTCCTCTTTAGTCTTTACTCTATCATTGTTTCAATCCCCCCACCCTATCTCTTCTATTTCCTTTTGGTCAGCCATTTCTAACTTTTTGAACTGCTTGACAATCACAAGTAAAAAAAAAATATTGTATTATTGTGAGGACAAATTAAGATATAAAATGAAAAAAAAAAGAAATTCAAGCATCTACAAGCTGTCTCATGGTAATAAGAGATGCATATCTTGAAGGTCCATCAAAAAGTGTCGATAAAGATGCGAATAATAGCTTCGGTAGGTTGAAAAGAATACCAAAAAAAATAGTCTTGTCTGTTGGAAGTTGGAACAAATAATAGAAATTGAGAGACATAGAAACTCAACATTCAACTTACCAATTTCACAAGCAGCAGTTTTTATTTCTGTAAGTTCTGAAAATAACACATATGAATTCTCTTAAAAATGAAAGATAAGGATCAAATATAAATATTTTTTAAATTTTCGAAACATTATTTTTCTTTAATGGGAACTACAATCAAAACTCACAAATTCATACGGGACAACAACTTGTAGAGTTTTACATTTTTTTCCACCAAAATTCATTCAAGATTGCTTTAGTATTTTTTTATGAGTTAGAAATTGAAGTGTGTTTTAAGAAGAAAGCTTAAGATATATATATATATATATATATATATATATATATATATATATATATATATATATATATATATATATATATATATATAATTTGTTGAGTTACACAATTGAATAATTTCTTAACTACGATAAATTTTATCTATTGAGCAGTTAAATTCTGACATCTTACTATATTAATCAATCTAAGAAAATTCACAAAATTTATAATTGATTTGATATGCCATAAGAGTTTAAATAAATACTCATTAAATCTGCGAAAATTATTAGGAGCTGATAAGTACCAATTGTGGTTACTGTTGTTTAATTCTCTTACTTTGTTACTAACTTATTTATTTTTTATTTTTTTAAAAGAAAAAGATTAAAATTATATAAACAAATTTTGTAGGTATTTTCCTACTGTCCTAATCCTAACTCCCAATATATATGTTAATTATACTAAAAAAAGATATATATACAATATGAGTTTTCTTTATCATTATACTACTACTACTATTACTACTACTACTACTACTAATAATAATAATAATAATAATAATAATAATAATAATAATAATAATAATAATAGAAAGTATAAGAAATTAACTTTTAGTTAATTGAATAATATTAGTCGTTTTTTTAATTCAAACTATTTTTCATTTTTTGAAGGATTTATAGTTTATAATTTAAAATTAAAAATAAAAAATTTATGATTTATAGAATTAAGATAAATAAAATAATTTTAAAAATATTAATTTCATAGTATTACTTTAATAATAATAATCAAGTGGAGATTGCCTATTTTGGGACAGCATCATAAGAAAGATCAAGATCGCTTTTTATATATTTGTTTTTTAACCAACATTTAATCAATTTTATCACGAGAGATTCTATCATTTTTTAGTATAAAATTTTAACTTCATATTATTTGAAAATTAGTTTAGTTATTATCTATGAAGTACGAACACTATTATATTTATTTGTCAAAAATATTTTAAATATGACACTCATATGAATATACGTGTTTTCTGTATTTATCTGTATTTTAATAAAAAATATTTTTTGGACACGTTTAGACATAGTTTTAAAATAATATATATTTTAATATAAAAAAATATAAAATATAATTATAATTTATCTAAAAATAGTTTATATTTTATACAATAATACTAGGGATTAATATATTTTGTAATTTATAATTATTAATTAGACATCATTAATATTTTTAATAATGTTAAATTATATCTAATAATATAAAATTATACACTATTTTTTTATTGATTAAATATTAACTAGAATTTAATAAAAATGCTAATCCGTTAAACTTTTTTTTATTTTATATGTCTCTGTATCATATCATATCCTATTTGTTTATGTGCATTGCATGTTATTATATATTCTCTTTTTTTTTTAATGAGAATAGTATAATGTCCTTCCGCCTACTTGTACACATTTATTTAAAATTGAATGCAATAAACATTAATATGCGGAGATAGCTTAGTTGGGAGAGTGTCTGAAGATTTGAAGGTAGCGGGTTGGATTCACGCTCACTGAAAATATTTAATTGGCCCCACTTTTAGCTACGTTCCGTTATTTTTAACATATAACAATGTATGAACAGGGTGAACAAAGGGAGAAAAAAAAAACAATTGAACAAAGGAATAAGAAAGATCGAATAAACTTAAAGAAATTTCAAAGGCAAAGCTAACACCACCCGAATAAGAAAGATCGAATAAACTTAAAGAAATTTCAAAGGCAAAGCTAACACCACCCGAAAAAGACACATTCTTGTTGTGCGGGACTTGGACACTATCGAGAGGTAAGGTGGTGAAGTTGGGATCCCCAATTTCTCAGCTTCATTCGATCCAATCATCATTCATTGAATTTGAACCAAATATTGATAAAACATAACTTTTGGAGTTAAAATAATGAAAACTTTTATAGGGATTAAAATCAAAATCCATTATATTTACAAAAACTACAAATTTATTTAAATTAATAGAAATATAGTACTAAAAAGTTAAAAAAATATATTGCAAAATGGTTATTAAAATAAAATTGTTGGTTAAAAGAATAAAATTGTATACATTTTTTAATGCATTGAATGTACATATGGATTTTTTTAAAAAAAATTATATTTTCTATCAATCCACTCTCTGCTTACTTTATTTATATTTCACAGTTCACACATCACCTTTTATGAATTTAGTGCATGAAACTGACTCTTATATTATGTTATTTATATGTTTTTTTGCTGTCATCCCATCATCAATCATGAGTTTCTTACTTTTATAGATGGAAACCCGTAAAATCTCACTACTCGCACCACGTAAAATGAATGGGGGCAGAAACATAGGTGCTCGCTTCATGGGACTCATTAAATATACGCAAATATAAAGTTACTGATTTATTTTGATTTATCCTAATAATTTACCAATTTTTTGGTCACTTAATTTAAATTAAAGGATTAAGTCTAGTTCTAGTTTATGAGCCACACAAACCCTAAGTACCTAAAGATAAGATGATTATATGTCACATATCACATTAAATCTAGGTAATTAGAGAGTTGTGAGGAATTAATTTCAAGTTGTTATTCAAGTGATTTAACTTTTTTAAGATTCAACAAGAATTCAATTAGAAAAGAGTTATTTTTCAATATACTCTGATCCCTAGGATGAAGAACGAAATTAATCCTTGAATATAACACAGTGCATTGATTAAGAGTGAAATGACAATAGTATTAATCTATTAAAATACAGATCTCCTAACCTTAACAATAGAGGTTTAGTTGCTCATGGTGTTGAGAAACCCTAGTAGAGAAAAATGTAAAAGTGCGGATGATGAGAAAAAAAAGCCCTAAGTCAAGATATCTTCTCTTTTTATCTAATCCTAATTGATACAAAATTTAAATTCTAAAACCACAAAATATCTTTTTTTAATTCAAAATTGATTAAAAAATCAAATTAGAGGAAGAGATTTAGTGCTGATTGATAAACCATTATTTTATGGTTTATCTTATGCTCAATTGAGTGATTTTTATCAACTCTTTACTCACTTATTCATACAATTCGCATGTTTTACATTTTCCTTCTTGATTTTGTGCTATGATTGAAAACGTGCTTCTTTGATCTTATATTTGCTTATTATTAATCCTCTCTTATTACCATTAGATGCCTTGATATGTGTGTTAAGTATTTTCAGATATTATAGGGCAGGAATGGCTTGGAGGATGGAAAGGAAGCATGCAAAAGTGGAAGGAATACAAGAAGTTGAAGAAGTTGTTAAGCTGTCTAGCCTGACCTCTTCGCACTCAAACGGCTATAACTTTAGCTACAGAGGTCCAAACGACGCGGTTCTAGTTATGTTGGAAAGCTAACGTCTGTGGCTTCGATTTGATATATAATTTAATATAGCTGCCCCGAAGTTAGGTGACGCGAACGCGTGAATGACGCGTCTGCGTCGCATCTGCGAACCTCAATCCGCGCGGCCGCGTGGACGACGCCTCCGCGTCACTTGCCCGTGACCTGAACGTAACAAAAATCGTAGGGGGCAATTTCTGGGCTGCTTTTGACCCAGTTTTTAGCCCAGAACACACAGATTAGAGGCTATAAAGTGGGGGAATGCATCCATTCATAATCATGCTCTCATAATTCATAATTTTAGTTTTAGATGTAGTTTTTAGAGAGAGAGGTTCTCTCCTCTCTCTTAGGATTAGGATTAGGATTTCATCTTCTTCAATCACAGGTTCAATATTCCTTTTATATATTTTCCCAATTTAGTTTATGAACTCTTTATGTTTGGATTGATTTTCTTAATTAATGTTATTTGAGGTATTTCAGTTTATGATTATTTTATTTATATGAATGCTTTTAATTTAATTTAGATATTTTCCCTTTTGACTTTGGTTAAATAATTGGTGACTCTTGAGTTATCAACTCATTGTTGATTGAAAATTGGAATTCTTCAAGAATTAATTCGAGATCCAATAACTCCAACTTTTCCCAAGGAAAGACTGGGACTTGAGGATTCGAATTAATTCATCCACTTAACTTACCTTCATAGTTAGAGGTTAACAAAGTGGAAAAAAAATCTAATTCTCATCATAATTGATAAGGATAACTAGGATAGGACTTCCAATTCTTCATACCTTGCCAAGAGATTTTATTATTGTTAATTTATTTTACTTGTCATTTAAATATACCTGTGCCCATTGCCCAAACTCCAAAACCCCAATTTATAAACTCATAACCAATAATAAGAACATACCTCCCTACAATTCCTTGAGAAGATGACCCAATGTTTAAATACTCGGTTATCAATTTTAAAAAGGGGTTTGTTACTTGTGACAACCAAAACGTTTGTATGAAAGGACTTTTGTTGGTTTAGAAGCTATACTTGCAACGCGAATTTATTCTGAATTCTAGACCACGCAAAAGTTCTCTCATCAAAATGGCGCCGTTGCCGGGGAATTGTAAAAGTGTGCCTTATTATATGTTATTGTAAATATTTAAAAAAAATATTTCAGATTTTTATTTTAAAATTTTTATCTTATTTTATCTTATTTTTCAAAATTCATTTTTTTTAAAATCATCTCTTTTTCAAAATATTTTCTTTTTGTTAGTTTTTGTTTTTATTTTCTCTCACCACTATGAACTCTCACCCTTTTAGCTTTGAGTTTGGGTATAATTATGTTGCAGGAAGAGGAGATTATAATGACAACATGCACCATGGTTGGAACAATCAAAGATGGGAGGAGCCACAAGGATTTGATCAACCTTCATGGCAACAACCACCTCCAATGGACTATTAACAACCATTCTGTGATGCATATCAAGGCAATGGCTATGGTGAGCAATCTTTCGATCAACAACCACCATCATATGCCTATGAACCCCCTTCTCAACATAGCTTTGAACCACCACACTTACAAGTCCCTTTCCACCATTCACCTCCATATGACCCTAACCCTCAACCACTATACCAACCACCTTATGAGCCATATGAACCATATATAGAACCACCCAAATTCCAACCCAATTACTCCCAAGAACCACCACTTCAATATTCACCATCTCCATATCCATCAATCCAAGAGCACTATGATCCTATTTATGAAAGCCGAGCGCATCAAGAGAAAAGGATCGTTTCAAAGAAACAGTGGATCGATTTCAGGCAACCATTCGTCAATTGGAGCAAGCGATAATTCAATTAGCTTCCCGACGTTCAAACACTCAAGGAACCCCCATGGCTTCATGTGGACAATCTAATGAAGAATGTAGCATGAAGGAGATACTAGAAACTCTAGTGAACGGTACAGAGCATGACTTTGTACTGGAACAAGTGGAGGAAGCCAGAATTATTGAAGGAGAAGAAGTGGTTGAAGATTTAGGAGATGCAGAACCTCCATGGGAAAGTCCAGTCATAGAACTCCCTTCCAAGATTTTTGAAATTGATGCTGAGGAGGGTGTACAACCTCCAAGGCATATTACAGTTGAAGACTTGGAAGAGGTTGATCAAGAGATGGAGATTCAAGAAGAAGAAGCACAACCTCCCATGCCCATGGAAAGCAATGAAGAGGAGATTGAATTGGAAGAAAGCTATTGATAAACCACTATTTTATGGTTTACAATGTGTTTAATTGTGTGGTTTTATCATGGTCTTTACCCACTTATTCATATAATTAGCATGCATTTATATTTCCTTTCTAAAATTATTACATGATTGAAAATATGCTTCTTTGGTCTTAATTTAGCTATTCTTAATCCTCTCTTATTACCATTCGATGCCTTGATCTGTGTGTTAAGTGTTTCAGACTTTATAGGGCATTAATGAGTGAGAGATTGGGAAGGAAGCTTGCAAAAATGGAAGGAACACAAGAAATTGAGGAGATGACCAGTGAGAAGTGACGCGTACACGTTAGCGACGCGACCACGCGGAAGAAAGGAATCCGCAGTGACGCAGCCGCATGGCTCACGCAACCGCGCGGATTGGAAAAGCACAAGTGACGCGAAAGCGTGGACGACGCGAATGCGTGGCAGGGAAATACGCAAATGACGCGTCCGCATGGATGAGGCGATCGCGTGACGTGCGCGATCTGCAGAATTACAAAAGTCGCTGGCAGAGATTCTGGGCCGTATTTCAACCCAGTTTTTGGCCCAGAAACATAGATTAAAGTCAGGAAACTTGAAGAGACTCATCATGCTCTCATAATTCACTTTTCATAGTTTAGATGTAGTTTTTAGAGAGAGAGAGGTTCTCTCATCTCTCTTAGGATTTAGAATTAGAATTCCTCTTAAAGGATTTAGGATTTATTATTATTTCAACTTATAATTTTTCTAAGCTCCAGGTTTAATAATCCTTTATTTTGACTTCTCTTATTTTTAATATATGTTGCCAATTTGGCTTAATGACATTCATGTTATGATTTTCTTAATAAATATTATTTGAGATATTTTCAGATCTATATTTGTTTCTCTTATTTATGATATAAATAATTTAGATTTTTTCTCCCTTTTGGCTTTGGTTGATTAATTGGTGACTCTTGAGTTATCAAACTCATTGTTGATTGAAAATTGGAATTCTTCAGGAATTGATTCGAGATCCAATAACTCTAACTTTTCCCAAGGAAAGACTTGGACTTGAGGATTCGAATTAATTCATCCACTTAACTTACCTTCATAGTTAGAGGTTAACAAAGTGGGAGAAAAATCTAATTCTCATCACAATTGATAAGGATAACTAGAATAGGACTTCCAGTTCTTATACCTTGCCAAGAGATTTTATTATTGTTAATTTATTTTACTTGTCATTTAAATATACCTGTGCCCATTGCCCAAACTTCAAAACCCCGATTTACAATCTTCATAACCAATAATAAGAACATACCTCCCTGCAATTCCTTGAGAAGACGATCCGAGGTTTAAATACTTCGGTTATCAATTTATTTAGGGGTTTGTTACTTGTGACAACCAAAACGTTTGCACGAAGGGATTTCTTTGGTTTAGAATCTATATCTATAACGCAACTATTTTTATAAAATTCTTTACTAGCAAAAATCCTAACGTCAGCTACCAAGAGGAAGAGGTTGAAATTGAAGAAGCTTGCAAAGAGGTGGTAATTATTAGAGAAGAGCACAAGGGAGTGGAGCTTGCAATTTCATTAAAAATACCTCCCCCTAAGTTGCCATCATCCTTCACAACATTCACGTGGGTAAAATTCATATCCCTTAGCTTTCTATTTCCACTTGAATATGGGCTACTGGAGACGGATGGTCAACTTAGAGCTCTTTGTGACATTAAGAGTAAGCGGAAGATGGCCAGTGGTAAGAATTATCCTGCAAGGTTCATTATGGTTGGAAGCTTTAAGTTTAAACGCAAAGGTTGGTGTAAAGCTCAACTGAATGGGTCTAGGAAGCTGTTTGGTCGCTGTAGTGAGAATTCAGATCACCTTTCACCTGGCTGGAAAAATGCAGATTGAGACAAAAATAGGTGTAAAAGTAAGGTTTGAGATCCTGGAATTTGTTCTGACATTTGTCACCCCGGGAGCCTAAGAATCTGTTTGAAGCTTCTTAAGGGCTTTACATGCTTAGTTTGGGACCCCGGAGGCTACTGGAAGTACAAACATTGGTGGGGATTCTTGGATCAGTACAACCATAAACCACCATAACAGGGAGCTCACCAAAGGTCCAACTTAAGGACTTTAACTAAAAGTGCTAGGTGGGAGACAACCCACCATGGTATGATCGTTCTTTTTCAATTTTATTTCGATGTGTTTATTTTTTTTGTTTTACTTTATTTTCATTGAACCTGGAAGTTTTCATAGCATCTACATTAACACTGCATATTGCATACTGCATAATTGCATAATAAAAAAAAGAAAGGGAAAACATGCACGCGGTTGGGAAGAAAAGAATTGAACAGAGAGTCACGCGAGAGCGTGGCTGGAGGCGCACCTTTAGCATAATTTGACCCCACGCGACCGCGTCGCTCACGCGACCGCGTCATGTGGAACTTTGGCCTCCCACGCGACCGCGTCACCCACGCGGCCACGTGCCATGAAAATCGACGTAAAAAAGGTGCATGGTCGAAAGTTGTGATGGAATTGGGTTGGACTCGTGCTAGAAGCCCAAGCCCTCCCACGCGAACGCGTGCCCCACGCGACCGCTTCGTCTTTCAAAAATGGCCATCCACGCGATCGCGTCACCCACGCGACCGCGTCACCCAGATTTTTGGCAAAATGCAATTTAAACAGAGAGTTGTGCGAATGCGAGGCTGCACTCGCGCCACTAGCACAAATCAAGTGACGCGATCGCGTGACCCACGCGTCCGCGTCGCCTGACCTTGTTGCGCACCTCGCGGCCGCGTCACCCACGCGACCGCGTCGCCAGCGTCGCACACCTTAACCTAATATGCCAAAATATTTTATCTTTTCTTCCCAGTCCTAATTTTTCCTCCCTCCTTTCTTACTTACTTCTTCTTCCCTTCTTTCCCTTCTCATTCTTCTTATCTTTCATTTTCTTTTACTTAATTGCATACTTTCATTCATTGCATTATTTTCATTGGTGTTGGAATTTTATTTGGGTCATTGTTTTTTCTATATTTTTGTGGATTATTTGACAATTATATATTACTTTTTAAAGGGTTTCTTGCATGTTCAATTTAATACTTTCAAATAGCTTATTTACCATGCATGCTATGTGTTTGTGAAAACGCCCGTATGGCATTGTGCACTATTTTTAAGATTTCTTTTAATCTACTACTATAAATGCTTGCTTTTCACAAAACCCTTTTTATATTTTATTAATTAAATATAATTGTTATTACAAACATGTTATTGGTTTGAAAGACTTGGTAATCTAACTTGGACATTGAATGCTTGATCTATGCTACTCATGCCTTTGCCAGCATGCCAATAAACACCTTGCATTCACTTGTTATCATATTGATGAGCGGATAATTTGTATGCTTTTTGGCATTGTTTTTAGTATGTTTTTAGTATGATCTAGTTAGTTTTTAGTGTATTTTTATTAGTTTTTAGCTAAAATTCACTTTTCTGGACTTTACTATGAGTTTGTGTGTTTTTCTGTGATTTCAGGTATTTTCTGGCTGAAATTGAGGGTCCTGAGCAAAAATCTGATTCCGAGACCAAAAAGGACTGCAGATGCTGTTGGATTCTGACCTCCCTGCACTCGAAGCGGATTTTCTGGAGCTACAGAAGCCCAATTGGCGCGCTCTCAACGGCATTGGAAAGTAGACATCCTGGGCTTTCCAGCAATATATAATAGTCCATACTTTGCCCAAGATTTGATGGCCCAAACCGGCGCTCAAAGTCACCTACAGAAATTCCAGCGTTAAACGCCGGAACTGGCATGAAATTTGGAGTTAAACGCCCAAACTGGCATAAGAACTGGCGTTTAACTCCAGAAAAGGTCTCTACACGAAATTCCTTCATTGCTCAGCCCAAGCACACACCAAGTGAGCCCGGAAGTGGATTTTTCTGTCATTTACTCATTTCTGTAAACCTTAGGATACTAGTTTACTACTTATAGGATCTTTTGACATTGTATCAGTACCTTATGCAACTTTTTGACAACCTTATGACATTGTACACGTTTTTCCACAGCATGAGTCTCTAAACCCCATGGTTGGGGGTGAGGAGCTCTGCTGTGTCTTGATGGATTAATGCAATTACTACTGTTTCTCATTCAATCATGCTTGCTTCCATTCTAAGATAATACTTGTTCTTAACCCGGATGAATGTGATGATCCGTGACAATCATCATCATTCTCAACCATGAACGTGTGATTGACAACCACCTCCGTTCTATCTTAGATTAAGTAGTTATCTCTTAGGTTCTTTAACCGGAATCTTCGTGGTATAAGCTAGACTGATGGCGGCATTCAAGAGAATCCGGAAGGTCTAAACCTTGTCTGTGGTATTCTGAGTAGGATTCAATGACTGAATGACTGTGACGTGCTTCAATCTCCTGAAGGCGGGGCGTTAGTGACAGACGCCAAAAGAATCACTGGATTCTACTCCGGTCTGATTGAGAACCGACAGATGGAATGCCGTGCCGTGACAGGGCATTAGGAATCGTTCCAATGAGAGGATGGGAGGTAGCCATTGACAACGGTGAAACCCTACATACAGCTTGCCATGGAAGGAGACTCGCATGACTGAAGAAGAAGACAGTAGGAAAGCAGAGATTCAGAAGATGGAGCATCTCCAAACCTCAACCTATTCTCCATTACTGCAAAACAAGTAATCATTTCATGTTCTTTTGCTTTTCACAATCAATCCTGATAATTTCTGATATCCTGACTAAGATTTACAAGATAACCATAGCTTGCTTCAAGCCGACAATCTCTGTGGGATCGACCCTTGCTCACGCAAGGTATTACTTGGACGACCCAGTACACTTGCTGGTTAGTTGTGCGGGATTGCAAAAGTGTGATTGCAATTTCGTGCACCACATATGCACTAGCTATTTTCCATTGATGACTTTTCACATGTACTCATGAGCGTGTGTTAACGTCATTCCTCTTTATTGTGCATTGATTACCACCTTTCCCACTCTCTTCCTTGCTCTAACCCTTAGCTCTAAAAGTTACTTTCTTTTTTCCTTTTCAGGATGGCCACCAAGAAGGGTAAAGAGAAAGCTACTCCCAAATCACCGGCAAGGAAAGGAACAAAAAGAGCCCCAGTTGAAGCAACCCGTCCACTTGTATATCTTAGCATGCACCGATGACGGTGCAATCTTTAAGTGTGGGGAGGTCGATACCGATCTCCATGGTTTAGCTATTTTCTTCTTTTCAACACCATTGTTTTATTTTCTTTGTTTGTTCATTATTGCATTTGCATGTTTAATTGCATGTTTGTTTGATTTTATGCATTTAACTACTGCTTGGTTAAAATAATAAGTTTCTTTTTAAGATCCTATTTTTGAAAAATTTCACTAATTTAAATTGAAAATTTTTGTGTTAAATTTTTTTGAACTTGTATTTGGAACATGGTTTTTGAGCCAAAGAACACACAACCTATGAGATTTTGAGCTTATTTACATGGTTACATTATTTAACCATAAATTTTTATTCTTGTGTGTTTTCTTCTCTATAATTGTAATCTTTGCTTTGTTCCATTCTATATGTCCAATATTTAATATATTTACATGCTTGCATATGATTGAGGCCATTGTTTGATTCTAGCTCACTTATTCCAAAATTAGCCTACCTTTTACATCACCCTTGTTAGCCCCCTTGAGCCTTTAATTCCCTCTTATTCTATAAATCACAACACTAGCCTTAAGCAGAAAAACAAATTTAAAATCCCAAGTTGAATCCTTGGTTAGCTTAAGATAAAAATTGTGTAATTGTTTAAGTTTGGGAAACCTATTGGGAACATGGATGATAAAAACAAAGGGTGGGAAGTTGAAAAGAATGAAATAATTTAAAATAAAATTTTTGGGAAGCATGCTCATCTGAAATCAAAATAATTGAATTACCATGTGCATTAAAAAAAAATATAATTCAGTATTTGAATAAAGGGGATACAAAAGAATTCCCCAAATGCAAAATAAAGCAATGCACATGGGACAAAATTAAAACTAATGCATGAGCATGTAACATCAAAAGTGGGAAAAATATGGGAGAATAGGTAAAGAAGCTTTTGATGAGTGGATAATTTATACGCTTTTTGGCATTGTTTTTAGGTAGTTTTTAGTATGATCTAGTTACTTTTAGGGATGTTTTCATTAGTTTTTATGCTAAATTCACATTTCTAGACTTTACTATGAGTTTGTGTATTTTTCTGTGATTTCAGGTAAATTCTGGCTGAAATTGAGGGACCTGAGCAAAACTCTGATAGAAGGCTGACAAAGGACTGCTGATGTTGTTAGATTCTGACCTCCCTACACTCAAAATGAATTTTCTGGAGCTGTAGAACTCCAAATGGCGCGATCTCAACAAGATTGGAAAGTAGACATCCATAGCTTTCCAGGAATATATAATAGTCCATACTTTATTCGAGATTAGATGACGTAAACTGGTGCTCAACGCCAATTCCATGCTGCATCCTGGAGTCAAACGCCAGAAACACGTCACGAACCAGAGTTGAACGCCAAAAACACGTCACGAACCAGAGTTGAACGCCAAAAACACGTTACAACTTGGCGTTCAACTCCAAGATAAGCCTCAGCTCGTGTAAAGATCAAGCTCAGCCCAAGCACACACCAAGTGGGCCCCGAAAGTGGATTTCTGCATCAATTACTTACTTCTGTAAACCCTAGTAGCTAGTCTAGTATAAATAGGACTTTTTACTATTATATTTTCATCTTGGATTGTATTTTGATCCGATGATCACATTTTTGGGACTGGCCTCTCGGCCATGCCTGAACCTTCATCACTTATGTATTTTCAACGGTGGAGTTTCTACACACCAAAGATTAAGGGTGTGGAGCTCTACTGTACCTCAAGTTTCAATGCAATTACTACTATCTTCTATCCAATTCGATTTATTCCTGTTCTAAGATATTCATTGCACTTCAACTTGATGAATGTGATGATCCGTGACACTCATCATCATTCTCACCTATGAACGTGCGTGACTGACAACCACTTCCGTTCTACCTTAGACTGAGCGCATATCTCTTGGATTCCTTAATCAGAATCTTCGTGGTATAAGCTAGAATTGATGGCGGCATTCATGGGAATCCAGAAAGTCTAACCTTGTCTGTGGTATTCCAGTAGGATTCTGGGATTGAATGACTGTGACGAGCTTCAAACTCCTGAAGGCTGGGCGTTAGTGACAGACGCAAAAGAATCACTGGATTCTATTCCAACCTGATTGAGAACTGACAGATGATTAGCCGTGCTGTGACAGAGCATTTAGACCTTTTTCACTGAGAGGATGGGATGTAGCCATTGACAACGGTGATGCCCTACATACATCTTGTCATGGAAAGGAATAAGAAGGATTGAATGGATGCAGTAGGAAAGCAGAGATTCAGAAGGAACATAGCATCTCCATATACCTATCTGAAATTCCCACCATTGAATTACATGAGTAACTTTATCTTTATTTTATGTTTATTTACTATTATTTGATTTTTGAAATTCCATAATTAATAATTATCCACCTGACTGAGATTTACAAGGTGACCATAGCTTGCTTCATACCAACAATCTCTGTGGGATCGACCCTTACTCACGTAAGGTTTATTACTTGGACGACCCAGTGCACTTGGTGGTTAGTTGAGCGAAGTTGTGGAAAGAAAGTGCTGAGTTAATAGATGCACATACCAAAGAGCCATTATTGATGATCACAATTTCGTCCACCAAGTTTTTGGCGCCGTTGCCAGGAATTGTTCGAGTATGGACAACTAACGGTTCATCTTGTTGCTCAGATTAGGTAATTTTCTTTTTATTTTCCTTTCAAAAAAAGTTTTTAGAAATCTTTCAAAAATTTTTTCTTTATTTTCGTTTTTCAAAAATATAATTTTCGAAAAAAAAATAATAAAAATACAAAAAAATCATAAAATCATAAAAACCAAAAATATTTTGTGTTTCTTCTTTGAGTCTTGAGTCAATTTTTAAGTTTGGTGTCAATTGCATGCTTTAAAAATTTTTCTTGCATTTTTCGAAAATTCATGCATTCATGGTGTTCTTCATGATCTTCAAGTTGTTCTTGACAAGTCTTCTTGTTTGTTCTTGATGTTTTCTTGTTTTGTGTTGTATGTTGTTTTTCATATGCATTTTTGCATTCATAGTGTCCATGCATTAAAGAATTCTAAGTTTGGTGTCTTGCATATTTTCTTTGCATAAAAATTTTTTCAAAAATATGTTCTTGATGTTCATCATGATCTTCAAAGTGTTCTTGGTGTTCATCTTGACATTCATAGTGTTCTTGCATGCATCATGTGTTTTGATCCAAAATTTTCATGTTTTGGGTCATGTTTGTGTTTTTTTTTCTCTCTTCATTAAAAATTCAAAAATAAAAAATATCTTTTCCTTTTTTCTCTCCTAATTTTCGAAAATTTGAGTTGACTTAGTCAAAATTTTTTAAAATTAGTTGTTTCTTACAAGTCAAGTCAAATTTTCAATTTTAAAAATCCTATCTTTTCAAAACTTTTTCAAAAAAAAATCAAATCTTTTTCATTTTTATCTTATTAATTTTGAAAATTTTAAAATTATTTTCAAAATATTTTTCTTAATTTTATTTCAAATTTTCAAAAATTATGCTAACAATTGATGTGATTGATTCAAAAATTTGAAGTTTGTTACTTTCTTGTTAAGAAAGGTTCAATCTTTAAATTCTAGAATCATATCTTTTAGTTTCTTGTTAGTTAAGTAATTAATTTTCATTTTAAAAATTAAATCTATCTTATATTATCTTTTATATCATATCTTTTCCAAAATTTTATCTTTTTCAAAAATTTGATTTTAAAATATCTTATCTTATCTTCTTATCTTCTTATCTTTTCAAATTTGATTTTCAAATCTTTTTCAACTATCTATTTGACTTTTTGTTTGTTTCTTATCTTTTTCAAAAACCACCTAACAACTTTTCTCTCTCTAATTTTCGAAAATATCTCATCTCTTTTTCAAAAATTCTTTTTAATTAACTAATTGTTTTAAATTTTAATTTTAATTCTATTTCACCTTTAATTTTCGAAAATCATTAACTACTTTTCAAAATTAATTTTCGAATTCTCTCTCTCTCATCTTCTTCTATTTTTTTATTTATTTACTAACACCTCTCTTTACTTCTCTTCATCTCAAATCACTATCTCTATCCTTACCCTTCTGTTTGGATTCTCCTTTCTTTCTTCCCTTCTTCTTCTACTAATAATAAGGAACCTCTTTATTGTGACATAGAGGGTCCCTCTTCTTTTTATGTTCTCTTCTCTTTCATATGACCAGGAATAAGGAAAAAGGCATTTTTGTTGAAGCTGATCCAGAATCTGAAAGGACTCTGAAGAGGAAACTAAGAGAAGCTAAATTACAACAATCCAGAGACAACCTTGCTGAAATTTTTGAACAAGAAAAGGAGATGGCAGCCGAACCCAACAACAATAATGCAAGAAGGATGCTTGGTGATTATACTACACCTACTTCCAAGTTTAATGGAAGAAGCATCTCAATTCCTGCCATTGGAGCAAATAATTTTGAGCTGAAACCTCAACTAGTTGCTCTAATGCAACAAAACTACAAGTTTCATGGACTTCCATCAGAAGATCCCTATCAGTTTTTAACTGAGTTCTTGCAGATCAGTGAGACTGTAAAGATGAATAGAGTAGATCCTGAAGTCTACAAGTTCATGCTTTTCCCTTTTGCTGTAAGAGACAGAGCTAGAACATGGTTGGATTCACAACCTAAGGATAGCCTGGACTCTTGGGATAAGCTGGTCACAGCCTTCTTGGCTAAATTCTTTCCTCCTCAAAAGCTGAGCAAGCTTAGATTGGATGTTCAGACATTCAAACAAAAAGATGGTGAATCCCTCTATGAAGCTTGGGAAAGATACAAGCAGATGACCAAAAGGTGTCCTTCTGACATGCTTTCAGAATGGACCATTCTGGATATATTCTATTATGGTATGTCTGAGTTCGCTAAGATGTCACTGGACCATTCTGCAAGTGGATCCATTCACCTAAAGAAAATGCCTGCAGAAGCTCAGGAACTTATTGACATGGTTGCAAATAACCAGTTCATGTACACTTCTGAGAGGAATTCCGTGAATAATGGGACGCCTCAAAGGAAGGGAGTACTTGAAATTGATGCTCTGAATGCCATATTGGCTCAGAACAAAATGTTGACTCAGCAAGTCAACATGATTTCTCAAAGTATGAATGGATGGCAAAATACATCCAATAGCATTAAAGAGGCATCTTCTGAAGAAGAATCTTATGATCCTGAAAACCCTGCAATGGCATAGGTAAATTATATGGGTAAACCTTATGGAAACACCTATAATTCATCATGGCGAAATCATCCAAATTTCTCATGAAAGGATTAACAAAAACCTCAACAAGGCTTTAATAATGGTGGAAGAAATAGGCTCATCAATATCAAGCCTTATCCATCATCTTCTCAGCAACAGACAGAGAATTATGAACAGAATACCTCTAACTTAGCAAATTTAGTCTCTGATCTGTCTAAGGCCACTATAAGTTTCATGAATGAAACAAGGTCCTCCATTAGAAATTTGGAGGTACAAGTGGGCCAGCTGAGTAAGAAAGTCACTGAAACTCCTCCTAGTACTCTCCCAAGCAATACAGAAGAGAATCCAAAGAGAGAGTGCAAGGCCATTGATATAGTCAATATGGCCGAATGCAAGGAGGAAGAAGAGGACGTAAATCCCAAGGAGGAAGACCTCATGGGACGTCTCTCAAGCAAAAGGAGTTCCCTATTGAGGACCTAAAGGAATCTGAGGCTCATATAGAGACCATGGAGATTCCATTGAACCTCCTTTTACCATTCATGAGCTCTGAGAACTATTCTTCCTCTGAAGAGGATGAAAATGTAACTGAAGAGCAAGTTGCTCAATATCTAGGAGCCATCATGAAGCTAAATGCCAAGTTATTTGGTAATGAGAGGAAGCATGAAAAGCTTCTCTCAGTACAGAGTCAAACAGAGCCCCCACAGTCAAACTCTAAGTTTGGTGTTGGGAGGCCACAACCAAACTCTAAGTTTGGTGTTGAATCCCCGCAACCAAACTCTAAGTTTGGTGTTGGGACTATACAACATTGACCTGATCACCTGTGTGGCTCCATGAGAGCCCACTGTCAAGCTATTGACATTAAAGAAGCGCTTATTGGGAGGCAACCTAATTTTTATTTATCTAATTTTATTTTATTTTCACTGTTATTTTATGTTTTATTAGGTTCATGATCATGTGGAGTCACAAAAAAATACAAAAATTAAAAACAGAATAAAAAACAGCAGAAGAAAAATCACACCCTGGAGGAAGGACCTACTAACGTTTAAACACCAGTAAGGAGCATCTAGCTGGCGTTCAACGCCAGAACAGAGCATGGAGCTGGCGTTGAACGCCAGAAACAAATATGGAACTGGCGTTCAACGCCAGAAACATGCTGCAGATGGGCGTTGAACGCCCAGAACATGCATCACCTCAGCGTTTAAATGCCAGAATTGCATGCAAAGGCATTGTACATGCCTAATTGGTGCAGGGATGTAAATCCTTGACACCTCAGGATCTGTGGACCCCACAGGATCATCTCAGGATCTGTGGACCCCACAGGATCCCCACCTACCTCACCCTCTCCCTCTCCATTCACGGTCATGCTTCTGTTTTCCACTCACCACTCACATCCATCCACTCTTCCCCATACACCCCACTTACCTTCAAAATTCAAAATCTCTTTCCCACCCAATCCCACCCGTATAGCCGAATACTCACATCCCTCCATCTCCTCCATATTTTCTTCTTCTTCTATTCTTTCTTCTTTTGCTCGAGGGCGAGCAATATTTTAAATTTGGTGTGGTAAAAGCATAGCTTTTTGTTTTTCCATAACCATTAATGGCACCTAAGGCCAGAGAAACCTCAAAAAAAAAGAAAAAAAGAAGAGGAAAGGGAAGACAAAAGCTTCCTCCTCCGAGTCATAGGAGATGGAGAGATTCATCTAAAGGGTCTATATCTCAGTGGTAGAACATTTGACTACAAATCAAGAGATCCCTGAGATACCTCAGGGGATAAATTTTTCTCCACACAATTATTGGGAGCAACTAAGGATAGGAGCAACAAAATCACTAGGGATCATGCAACAGAAGCAAGGAAGAAACATAGAGGAGCTCAAAGAGCACCATTGGTCCTTCAAGAAGGTGCCACCCTCACTAAGGTGGACTTATTCCTTGTTCTTATTTTCTTTGCTTTTCGGTTTTTATGTTATATGTTTATCTATATTTTGTGTCTCTACTTCATGATCATTAGTATTTAGTAACTATGTCTTAAAGCTATGAGCAGATAATTTATACGCTTTTTGGCATTGTTTTTAGGTAGTTTTTAGTATGATCTAGTTACTTTTAGGGATGTTTTCATTAGTTTTTATGCTAAATTCATATTTTTGGACTTTACTATGAGTTTGTGTGCTTTTCTGTGATTGCAGGTAAATTCTGGCTGAAATTGAGGGACCTGAGCAAAACTCTGATAGAAGGTTGACAAAGGACTGCTGATGCTGTTGGATTCTGATCTCCCTACACTCGAAATGAATTTTCTGGAGCTACAGAACTTCAAATGGTGCGCTCTTAACGGCATTGGAAAGTAGACATCCAGAGCTTTCAAGAAATATATAATAGTCTATACTTTAATCGAGATTAGATGACGTAAATTGGCGCTTAACGCCAGTTCCATGCTGCATCCTGGAGTCAAACGCCAGAAACACGTCACGAACCAGAATTGAACGCCAAAAACATGTTACAACTTGGCGTTCAACTCCAAGATAAGCCTCAGCTCGTGTAAAGATCAAGCTCAGCCCAAGCACACACCAAGTGGGCCCCGAAAGTGGATTTCTGCATCAATTACTTACTTCTGTAAACCCTAGTAGCTAGTCTAGTATAAATAGGACTTTTTACTATTGTATTTTGATCCGGTGATCACGTTTTTGGGGCTGGCCTCTCGGCCATGCCTGAACCTTCATCACTTATGTATTTTCAACGGTGGAGTTTCTACACACCAAAGATTAAGGGTGTGGAGCTCTGCTGTACCTCAAGTTTCAATGCAATTACTACTATCTTCTATCCAATTCGATTTATTCTTGTTTTAAGATATTCGTTGCACTTCAACTTGATGAATGTGATGATCCGTGACACTCATCATCATTCTCACCTATGAACGCGCGTGACTGACAACCACTTCCGTTCTACCTTAGACCGAGCGCATATCTCTTAGATTCCTTAATCAGAATCTTCGTGGTATAAGTTAGAATTGATGGCGGCGTTCATGGGAATCCGAAAAGTCTAACCTTGTATGTGGTATTCCGAGTAGGATTTCGGGATTGAATGACTGTGACGAGCTTCAAACTCCTGAAGGCTGGGCATTAGTGACAGACGCAAAAGAATCACTGGATTCTATTCCAACCTGATTGAGAACCGACAGATGATTAGCCGTGCTGTGACAGAGCATTTAGACCTTTTTCACTGAGAGGATGGGATGTAGCCATTGACAACGGTGATGCCCTACATACAGCTTGTCATGGAAAGGAATAAGAAGGATTGAATGGATGCAGTAGGAAAGTAGAGATTCAGAAGGAACATAGCATCTCCATATACCTATCTGAAATTCCCACCATTGAATTACATGAGTAACTTTATCTTTATTTTATGTTTATTTACTATTATTTGATTTTTGAAATTCCATAATCAATTATTATCCTCCTGACTGAGATTTACAAGGTGACCATAGCTTGCTTCATACCAACAATCTCTGTGGGATTGACCCTTACTCACGTAAGGTTTATTACTTGGACGACCCAGTGCACTTGCTGGTTAGTTGAGCGAAGTTGTGGAAAGAAAGTGCTGAGTTAATAGATGCACATACCAAAGAGCCATTATTGATGATCACAATTTTGTCCACCAGCTTTGCTTTACAAAGTATGTATGTTAGGTGAGATCTTAGACTTATCAAGGATTCACTTAATTAGCTCACTTAGCCTTATATATATATCCCCACCTTTACCTCAGCCCTATTACAACCCTGAAAAGACCTCATGATGTTTGCATTAATATACTAAATATTTGTTGATTGGTTAGATGAAGAACAAAGTTTTAGAAAGTATGATTAGAGAAGAGTAGAGAGATTGACCCTAGACACTTGAGAGATTTGAGCGCATATACACTACCAGTGAGGGTTCAATGCTTGATTCTATGTTCCCTGCTTTCATGAATTATCTTCTTACAAGTTTACTTGTTTTCACTATATGATTTGAATTATTGAAATCTGATTTATGTTTGTCTTAGAGAATTTATTTATTTTTAACCAAGTAGGTAGAAATATTTTGCACTTAGTTGCATTCATAGGTTGCATCTCATACATTCTATCGTTCCTCGTCATCTCTTTTTAGTTTCTCTTGAGCTTAGCATGAGGACAAGCTATTGTTTAAGTGTGGGGAGGTTGATAAACCACTATTTTATGGTTTATCTTATGCTCAATTGAGTGGTTTTTATCAACTCTTTACTCACTTATTCATACAATTCGCATGTTTTACATTTTCCTTACTGATTTTGTGCTATGATTGAAAACATGCTTTTTTGATCTTATATTTGCTTATTATTAATCCTCTCTTATTACCATTAGATGCCTTGATATGCGTGTTAAGTGTTTTCGGATATTATAGGGCAGGAATGGCTTGGAGGATGGAAAGGAAGCATGCAAAAGTGGAAGGAATACAAGGAGTTGAAGAAGTTGTTAAGCTCTCCAGCCTGACCTCTTCGTACTCAAACGGCTATAACTTTAGCTATAGAGGTCCAAACAACGCGGTTCTAGTTGCGTTGGAAAGCTAACATCTGGGGCTTCAATTTGATATATATTTTGCCATAGATGCCTCGAAGTTAGGTGACACAAACGCGTGAATGACGCGTCTGTGTCGCATTTGCGAACCTCAATCTGTGCGGCCGCGTGGACGACGCCTCCGCGTCACTTGCCCGCGACCTGAACGTAATAGAAATCGCAGGGGGCGATTTCTGGGCTGCTTTTGACCCAGTTTTTAGCTCAGAACACACAGATTAGAGGCTATAAAGTGGGGGAATGCATCCATTCATAATCATGCTCTCATAATTCATAATTTTAGTTTTAGATGTAGTTTTTAGAGAGAGAAGTTCTCTCCTCTCTCTTAGGATTAGGATTAGGATTTTATCTTCTTCAATCACAGGTTCAATATTCCTTTTATATATTTTCCCAATTTTGTTTATGAACTCTTTATGTTTGGATTGATTTTCTTAATTAATGTTATTTGAGGCATTTCAGTTTATGATTGTTTTATTTATATGAATGCTTTTAATTTAATTTAGATATTTTCCCTTTTGGCTTTGGTTAAATAATTGGTGACTCTTGAGTTATCAAACTCATTGTTGATTGAAAATTAGAATTCTTCAAGAATTAATTCGAGATCCAATAACTCCAACTTTTCCCAAGGAAAGACTGGGACTTACCTTCATAGTTAGAGGTTAACAAAGTGGGAGAAAAATCCAATTCACATCATAATTGATAAGGATAACTAGGATAGGACTTCGAGTTCTTCATACCTTGCCAAGAGATTTAATTATTGTTAATTTATTTTACTTGTCATTTAAATATACCTGTGCCCATTGTCCAAACTCCAAAACCCCAATTTACAAACTCATAACCAATAATAAGAACATACCTCCCTACAATTCCTTGAGAAGACGACCCGAGGTTTAAATACTCGGTTATCAATTTTAAAAAGGGGTTTGTTACTTGTGACAACCAAAACGTTTGTATGAAAGGACTTTTGTTAATTTAGAAGCTATACTTGCAACGGGAATTTATTTTGAATTCTAGACCACGCAAAAGTTCTCTCATCACTAATTCATGTGGGAACCACTTTGGTTTGCACTACTAGCGCCAAATGTGGGTTGGTGGTGTTTGGTGCCACCTAGGCAGCAATTTTTCATGCTTTACGAGGTCCCTGGTGCCAAACGCCGGGTTGTGAAATTTGTCGACACCATGGCAGAGGCAAAAGTGAGCTTTCTGTGTTCTGGCACCAAACGTCGATGAGGTGGCGTTTCACGCCACCCTGGCAGCCTTGAATTTGAAGCTTTTCTTCTTTTTGAACTCTGCCAAACTCACTCAAATGCTATCTGTAACAAATCAAATTGCAAAACAACTCAAAGTAGCATTCATGGTTGCTTAAAACACCAAAATCTTAAAATAATTCAACAAATCCGCATGTAAATCACTAAGGAAAGATAAAAAAGATGCTCACGCATCACAACACTAAACTTGAATTGTTGCTTGCCCTCATACAACTTAAATAAGAGAAACCTGAGATGCGAGTTTGCCTAAGAGCTGAGGTTTCAATCAAGCTCCTGTCTGCCTTTTGAATGGGGTCAACAACACTGTAGTCCTGAATAGTTTTGACACCTCATTGTCCCTTAGGAATTTAGGAATGCCAAAGTCATTCAGAATTGAAATCCGGATAATATTATGAATTCTTCCTCTTTTAACTTCCAATCAATCCTTGAACACACCATTTCTTTTATTTGGTGCTTTGCCCCTTGAGCCTAGCCGTGACGCTAAATATTTTTTCTTAGGCTTTCCTTAACACAGAAATACCACAAGCATATAATCAGGAACTCTTTAAGTTCTTGATTTTCTATTGAATTTTCTTAGTTAGTGGTGCTCAGAGCCTTTGGCATACTCTTTGAGAACAACTCTTTGAGCTTTAATCAATTTTAACCTTTCTAGCCATTGATGCTCAGAGCCTTGGGCCTTGCTTTTATTTTCATTTTCTTGTTATTTCTTTTGTTTCAAGGATCAATTTCTTGTGTAATTTAGAAAATTCATAATACTTCTCTAAATTCCTGTTCTTCTTGAATTAACGTCCTTTATTCCAAGATCAAGCATGCACTGTTCTTTTTCATGCATTCAAAATTACAGATAAATACATCGAGATATAATTTTGACAAGACAATTGTAAATTTAAACTCAACTGATCATGCATTACACCACTTTTCTCTTGCTTCTCTTTTCTTTTTTGTTTTTGAATTCAAGCTCAGATAGTGATACATGAGACATTCCTGAATTGAAACTTAATTAAACTAAGCTAGGAAGACTAGGAATTACTAAGACTCATTCAAAGGACATATAAATCAAACAGAAAAATAGGAAATTAACATAATATTAGAAGAAGGGAAATAGAAATTGGAAAAGGAACTGAACAACCTTAGCCATCATGATGGGTATCTCTCTCTTCAGGCTGTGCTCCATATTGTCCTCTTAGTCGCCCTATATATTGTCTTATTTGAAGAAGCTCATGGCATTGGATTTCTTATTCAGCCATGATCTGATGAAGAAGGATGTCGTGACTATCCTAGTTCATCTTCATCTACTCAAGAGAGGATGTTAGCTACTACCAGTACTCCTGAGTTGGGAAGTATTGCCCTTGAGGTATGGGAGGCTGGTCCTACTGAGCCTCCTCCTCGGCCTGATCTCTTCTCTGAACTCTTTCATATTTCCTCACATACTCCATAGTCTTCTTGGAGATTGACCTCTTAACCGGAATAGGAAAATTATTCTCCACTTTCACTTTAGTAGTGTCGGAGAGATGGTAAATGAGATGTGGAAATGCTAACTTGGCATTTGAAGAGGGATTGGAGGCAATACTGTATATCTAATGTGAAATTATGTCATGTAACCCCACATACTCTCCTTTCATGATACAGTGGATCAGTATGGCTCGGTCCACAGTGCACGCCGATCGGTTTTTAGTCGGAAGGGTAGACCTTCGGATAAAATCTAACCATCCCCTTGCTAGTGGAATGAGGTCGCTACTCTTTAGTTGGTTCGGTCTACCATTCGAAGCCATTCTCAATTGAGACTCTGGGAGGCAAATTTCTGCAAGCACTTGATCATACCTCCTGTCTCTGCTCATCCTCTCACTGTAGCTATTATTGGTGTGCTCGGGGGTGGCAATTGGAGGGCTTGTCGGACACACCTTGGACTGAAATCAAGGACTTTCCCTCTTACAAAGCTCTGATGATTTTTCTCATTTACTCCATGGACATCCTTATAAGTGATCCATGTAGTGCCATAAAACCTTTTTACCATCAGTTGCCCAACATCAATGTGTGTGTTACAAAGAAACTGCCAACCCCGCCTCTCAATTTAGAATCAAATTTTCGGGTACTTGTCCGATTTTAGTTCAAATTTCACCTCCGGAATTACGACTCTCTTCGAAGTAATCCAAAAAAGGCTCCGCATGTTGATGTGTGAGCATCTTATACCCTTTTCCTAACATTTTCTAGTTGTTTTTTATTATATTTTATTAAGTTTTATTATATTTTAGTGCAAAAATTCTCTTTGGATGCTATTTTGAGTTGTTTTAGTGTTTTTATAATTTCAGGCGAAATTCGGGCAAATTTGATAGAGTTTTATGCAAAAACAAAGGAAGAAAGTAGATGTTATCAACCTTAAATTCCTTCCATTCTAACGAGTATAACTTGAGTTAAAAAGATTTAATTGATATGGTTCTAATGACGTTGGAAAGCTAACTTCCAGTTCTTTCCAATGATATATAATAGTCTATGCTTTTCTTCTGGAATCACTGCCAAATCTAGCGCTAAATGCTATACCTGGAGTTTAGCACCCAACAAGGACAGAACCAGCACCAGAACTCCCCTCAGGGTGCTAAACGCCTAAATTGGCATTTAGCACCAGCAGGGGAGCCATAATCCGAATGTTGACACTCCTCTTTGGGCATTTAACGCCAATCCAAACTGGCGTTAAACGCCAGCAACTACCCGAATTCACACTCATGTGGGCCCTTTAAGTGGATTTAGCACTTAATAGTTTTATTTTATTTTCTTTTTGTAATTTTTATTTACAAATAATATCTTTTAGGGTTAGAATTTATTATTAGGTTAGTGTTTAAAGGAAAAGATCACTTGTATCTGGGATCTTCTTCCTTCTGCACTTTTTCGAATCTTGTTTTCTCTGTAAGTTATGTGCAACTAAACCTCCTGATTAAGGTTAGGAGCTCCATTTATTTTCATGAATTAAGATTATTATTCTTCTATTTTAATTTATGTTTGATTCAATTCAAAGGATTAATTTTGTTCTTAATCTTATGAACTGGGTGAAACGAGAGTATGACCCTTTTCTACATGAGTTCTTGTGATTTTCGAGAGAGTTATCTCGCTTGAATTACAGCTTGAAAGCACTCGTCTTAGACGGCTAATTACACAAACCAATGGGGATAAGCAACATCTATTCAGCTGGTTTGGGGGTGGTTAGGGCCTTCGTGATATAAACTAGTTTTCTGAACTTCACCCTCTAATCTGAGTTAAGTGACCATGAGAGTGGCAGTTGATGAAGGTTTGAGGAGGCTAAATCACTGAGAGATTAGGGTTTAGACACTTATGGTTTGACATAGCATGAATCATTCATTGTTAAAACAATTGGTAAGACATTTTAATCCAGAAAAAGTAAACATCTCCAAGACCTTAACTGTTTTCCTTTATTGATCTCACACCAAACTGTTTATTGCTTTTCTTAATTGTTTATTATTTTTATGCATTTACAACAACAATAGGATAACCATTGCTTGCTCAGTCCGACAATTCTTGTGGGATCGACCCTCACTCACCTGAGGTATTACTTGGATGACCCGGTGCACTTGCCGGTTAAGTTGTGGATATTCCAAAAATTCGCACCAAGTTTTTGGCGCCATTGCCGGAGATTATTTGTGATTGACAACTACTAATTTTTTGGTTGCTTAGATTAGGTATTTTTTTCTTATTAGTTTTGTTTATTTACGTTTCCTTTTCATTTTTTATTTTTAATTTTATTTATTTTCCCTTAATTTTTTAATTTTGCTCTATTTATTTTCTTTTAATTTTTGGTTTTATGTTTGGTGTCTCTTCAGCATTCTTTTTCCTTTTTATTTTCAAAATTTTTGTATCTTGACCTCTTAGTTTTCGAATTATTAGTATATTTTTCTTGTTATTTCAAAAAAATTTAGTGTTTAATTGCTTGCTTTAATTTATTTTAATTATTACTCTTTAGGATATCTCACTGGGAGCTCTCTATACTTTGACATAGAGACTCCCATTTTCTTTGGTTTTCTATTTTTGTGTGTAGGAACAAGGAGAGTTCACTATGGACCCGAATGGTAATGAGCAATCCAGAAGGACCCTCAGTTCATACACCACCCCCATTCCTGACCTTTATGGACGCAGTATTGCTATGCCTCCCATTGGAGCAGACAATTTTGAGTTTAAGTCACAGTTGATCAGTTTTGTGCAACAAACTTACCAGTTTCATCGACTCCCGCAGGAAGATCCTAATCTATTCATCTCGAACTTCCTGCATATCTGTGATATTGTGTACTAATGGAGTGGATCCTGAAATCTATAAGCTAAGGCTCTTTCCATTTGCTGTGAGGGATAGAGCCAAACAGTGGCTTGATACTTAGCCCAAAGAGAGCTTGGATACTTGGGACAAGGTGTTCAACAAGTTTCTGAACAAGTTATTTCCCCCACAGAGATTGACTAAGCTGAGGACATATGTTCAGACCTTTAGGCAAGGAGAGAGTGAGTCCTTCTATGATGCTTGGGAGAGGTACAAGCTGATGCTCAGGAAACGCCCTCCTAATATATTTTCAGATTGGGTCAAGGTAGACATCTTCTATAAAGGACTCTCTGACATGGCAAGATATCTCTTGATAATTCTGCAGGTGGCTCCTTAAACATGAAAAAGACACTTGAGGAGGCCAGCGAGCTTATTGAGATGCTTGCTAACAACAAATATTTATACTCTTCTGAGAGGACTATAGTAAAGAGAGGAATTATGGAAGTGGATGCCGTAGAAGCTCTTCGTGCTTAGAACAAGCTTTGTATCAACAAATAAGTCTTATTACTCAACACTTGAGTGGGATGCAAGCTGCAGCTGTTAATACTCAAAATACTCCTCAAGATGTTTCTTATAACATGAGTGGTGGCTTCACCCAAGGTGAGACTTATGATTAAGCTCAATTCCCTCATGAACATATTAATTTTTTGAGGAATACTCCTAGAAACCTCAATAATGATGCATATTCCAAGTCCTTTAATCAGGGGTGGAGAAATCACCTAAACTTTGGATGGGGGAACAACCTCAGAGGCAGCAGAATTTCAATAATCCTCAAGCAGTTTTAATCTAAAAAATTTGAACAACTGGCAATCCCATCCCTCGCAACCACAGCAAGCACTGTATCCACCTCAAAATGCTTCTGACTTGGTGTCTATTATTTTAGAGCTCTCCAAGAGTAGTCTTAGTTTATGCAAGAAACCAGAGTTTCACTTAGGAACTTAGAGGTTCATATGGAACAATTAGCCACCAAGGTTGCTGAAATTGATTAGAGGACCACCAATACGCTTCCTAGCACCACAATTCGAACTTTAAGGGAGGAGTGCAGGGCCATCACCTTGATAAGTGATCAAATGGCAAGTGCAGAGGCATAAGTTACTGAGAAGCCGGTTGAAAAAGAAGCTCTGGAGGAGGTGTATAATAAAGAGGAGCACGCCCCCTTTAGACACCCAGACAATCCTTTTCCGGTTGATATTGATAAGTATTCGGCGTTAATGATCGGACTTTTGTGTGGTCTAGAATTTCACAATAAATTCTCGTTGCAAGTATAGTTTCTAAACCAACAATAATCCTTTCATACAAAAATTTGGTTGTCACAAGTAACAAACCCTTAAAATATAAACCGAAGTATTCAAACATTGGGTCGTTCTCCCTAGGAATTGCAATAAAATGTTTTTGTCATTGGTTATGAAGTATTGATGACCCGGAATTCACTAACCACATGTAATAAATCTGTTCTTTGGCAAGCGCACCAAATTGTCATCAAGTAATAACCCACAATGGAGTGGGATCGTATCCACAGAGATTAATTGGATTAAGCAAGCAATAGTTGATTAATTATCCTAGTTAGACGATTCAATTTTGAGTGATAAGCAACAAGAAAAGTAAATGACATGAAAGTAAAGGAAAGCAATAAAGTTCAAGAAAGTAAATGGCAAGGAACGTAAAGTACAAGAAAGTAAAGTGCTGGAAATGTAATGTGCAGAAATTGTAAATAACCACAAAATAAATAAAAGAAAGAAAGATAAAATAAACATTGGGATCAAAAGATATTGCACTCTCTGGATTAATTGATTTCATCTCATCTTCAATCATGCAACTCATTGACCTCTTGGCAATCATGATTGATTGAGCCCCAATTCCTTAGTGACTCAATCTCTCAAATCTTGATCAATAGCCAATTCCTTGGACTAATTGCTCATGAGAAGAGATGAAGCTTGTTCCCTGATTATACCACACATCTTCATAGGTCCAAGTAGAGGGAGGATTATATGTCACCGTATCCAAACACCAAAACCCAGATCCTACTCAAGTGTGAGAAGAGATTTCTAGTATGGTTTCATGTTTTCTTTTCCAAGGTTCCCATGAAACCCATTTTGCATTCAATCTCTTTTCCAAGATAATTGAATGCTAGAATGCAGAACGAAATCTTTTCTAGTAAATCAAAGAGAGATGAAGAGAAGAATAAGAATAAAAATAATCAATCCATCAAATAACAATAGAGCTCTCTTTCCCAATGGAAAGAGTTAGTAATTCATAACTAAAATATTTACAAGTAAGAAAATGGAAGAGGAGAAGAGAATGGTGGGAAGGAGGGTCCGAAGACTCACTCCTCCAAATGTGTCCAGCCTAATAGATAGCTCCCTAATTCTATGAAACTAAGGCCTTTATATATGCTCTCCTAAATTACAAACTTAAATGAAATTAAAAGCAAATTACAATGAAATGAAAATAAACTATTCTAGATGCTTCTTGTGGCCTTGATTGGTTGACAATTGTGGCTTGAATGAGAGTTGGAGTGGGCTTGTAACTAACGTGGCCCTTAACGTAGGCTCTTAGTCCTTCGCTAGCGTTATTGGCACTCACTTTTTCCAATAACGCTGCTCCTTGTCCCTATTTCCCACGTTAATGGTCTATGTTAGTGTAACTAACGTGGCCCTTAACCTAGGCATGCCAAGGCTCGAGGGCATTAGTGACACTCACCTTTGTCACTAACGCTACAAAAACCCCCTTCTTCCACATTAATGCCCACGTTAGTAGTGTTAACGTGGGCCTTTTTTGGTTCACCAAAGTTAGTGGCGTTAATGTTGCCACTAACTTTCCATGCTCTCCTCCTTCAATGTTAATACCATTAACGTTCCCACTAAAGTTGGGGCTTTTCCTTTCTTCGACGTTAGTGTCCATGTTAGTGGCACTAACGTGGCTCTTCTCTGCTTCTTGTTACCTGAAATCAATCAAACAAAGTGCATCAAAGTCTTGCTCTTAATCATGAGATTATGCATCATCCATTTTATCATTCAATTCATGCATAATTCTCATGAAATCATTAAAAATTCACAATGTTTGCTTGAATCATGGTATGAATGCATTTTCAACTAAATACTTTCTTATTTCCTAAGAAAATGCATGAAACCAACCTAAAGCATACAAAAAATGGCTAGTAAAACTAGTCAAGATGCCATGGCATCACTAAACTATTCTAGATACTTCTTGTGGCCTTGATTGGTTGAGAATTGTGGCTTGAATAAGAGTTGGAGTGGGCTTGATTGAAGGTTGGGGGCTGCAGGAAGAAGTTCAAGTGCCACCCCTACTTGAATTTACCCTTTGGAGTATGACCCAATTGATACGCTGAAAATATGGAGTTCTTTGGGCCTTAAAATTAATGTCCACTATAAAGTATTATATATGGTTGGAAATTCCTGGATGTCAGCTTTCCAACACCTTTGGAATCAACTCATTTGGACATTTGTAGCTCAAGTTATGCCCATTTGAAGGTGACTAGGTCAGTCTGTTAGGTAGCCCGGCGTGCCACGTCCACTTCTGGCATGCCACGCCCTCAATGATGCACCAAAATCTCCTGTCTGGCCATTAGAACTGGTGTGCCATGCCCAGAATTCCATGTGGCACACCCATTATGAAAATAAAGCTGGCGTGCCACGCCTTCGATATCAAGTGGCACGCTCAGGTTTTGCAACGCTGAAATAATATCCTTTTTCACTTCTCGTATTAACGTCCATCCTAGAGTGTTATATATCGTTGGAAAGATCTTGATGTCAAATTTCCAATGCCACAAAAATAAGATCATTTGGACCTCTACAATCTATGTTCTGTCCCTTTGAAGATGAAGAGGTTAGGCTGGTAACTCTGCAATGACGTGTTTTTCTTCTTGTGTTTTCGGGGTTAATATCTTCCTCAATTCTAGTGTCCATTATAAAGTATTATATATGGTTGAAAATCCCTGGATGTCTATTTTCTAATGGCACTAGAATCATTCCATTTGGAGTTGTGTAGCTCATGATATATTCATTTGAATGAGAGAAGGTCAGGCTGGCATATGCCCCGGCGTGCCACGCCAATGCTTGGCGTGCCACGCCCATAGTGGGGCTCAAAATCACTCCTCTGGAAGTTAAGTCTAGCGTGCCATGCCCAAGACACCAAGTGGCATGCCCTCTTTGAGATCTTGGCTTCACAAACATGGCGTGCCACGCCCATAGCACCAAGTGGCACGCCCTCTTTGAGACTTGGCTTCACAACTTGGTGTGCCACGCCCAGAGCTCCAAGTGGCACACCCATTGTGTTGTGTTAAGAAAACCTTCTCTGTTTCATTGGCCTGGCGTGCCATGCCCAGAGCTCTAAATGGCACACCAGCTTTCTTTGCTTCTTTTGGTGCTTTTTTTTGCTTCTTTTTCCCTGAAATTCGACACAACCTCATTTCAAAGCAATGTACCATAATATTTATCATTTGGTTCATCAAATTGCATTGATTAAGAGATTATGCTCTTTTTACGGTCCTTTTAGATAAGAAAAAGGGTACATGATGCGCAGTCATCAAGTATGTTTGGGGTTTTTGAGATAATAGACAAGAATCGTAGATTACAAAGGAAGTAAACTAACAAAAAGCTCTTGGAAAGGTGTGAGAACTAGAAATCCTATCCTAGTTATCCTTATCAATTGTGATAAGAGTTGTTCATTGCTCCCACTTGGTTAACCTCTAACCATGGAGGAAAGTCAAGTGGATAAATTAACTTGATTCCACAAGTCTTAGACAACTCCTAAGGAAAGACTAACTTTAGTGGCATTCAAGTCAATTAGCAATCTCTAATTGTCAATCAACAAGAGAGTTTGATAACTCAAGTGTCACCAATTACTCTACCTAGGCCAAGAGGAGAAAATTCTACTCTAGCATCCTTCCAAGCATTCTATCAAACACTTGGACGGCACAAAAAGGAAGCATAGTAAATTGACAACAAGAATGAAATCTAACAATAATTAGTTGTAAAGAATTAACAACAACAATCAAAGAAAACACAATTAACATGAATTACCTCAAATTGCATTGAAAGAAAATAAGACAAACAAGAGTAGATCACTTACAAAGTATAAGAACAAAATAAAGGAAATGGCAACAAGAGAATAAAAGAACAAGATGTAGAAATGTAGAATTGAGAAGTAGAAGTAGATGAAAGCAAGGATTAAAACCTAGATCTAAGAAATTCTAATCCTAAACGTAATCCTAATTCTAGAGAGAAGAGAGAGTTTTTCTCTCTAGAAACTAATTCTCAAACTAGGTCTAAAGTCTCTATGAAACATAACATGCCTTCCCCCTTCAATCCTTGATCCTTTTAAACATTTTGGCCCCAAAGTTGGTTCAGATTAGGCCCCACACCTTTTGTGAATTTGCTGGGCACGAATTCACTTAAAAATCACGTGCTAGCATCAACGCGTACGCACACAGCACGCGTATGTGTCCATGGGGTTTTTGTGCGATCCGCGCATCCGCATTTAGTACGCGTCCGCGTCCATGGACTTGTCTCAAATCTTTGGCTTTTCATGATTTCTCCACTGTGCATGCTTTCTCTTCACTCCTTTGATTCATTCCTAGCCCTTTTCAATCTGAAATCACTAGAAAACACATCAAGGCATCTAGTGGAATCAAAGAAAGATTAAAATTATCAAATTAAAGACCCAAAAAAGCATGTTTTCACACTTAAGTACAATTAAAGGAGAAATCACAAAACTATGCTATTTCATTGAATAAATGTGAGAAAAAGATGATAAAATGCTCTAGATTCAACATAAGATAAACCCTAAAACGGGGTTTATCTGACGTTGCCTAAGGCACCAGAGTACAAGCCAAAGATTCTTTATCCTCAAAGGCTTCAAAAGGAGACCAAGGGCAAGTAGTTTTCAAAGTTCTTGGAAGTCTTTAGAAAGTTGCAAATCAATATTTCTTTTGCTGAGGATTTGGAGTAAATGCCTCTCTATGTCAAGTTCCTAAAGGACATACTTTCCAAGAAGAGGACTTTAAAGGGAGATAAGACAGCGATCTTGACGAAGGATTGTAGTGCCATAATTTAGAGCAACTTGTCAAAGAAGATGCCAGACCCAGGAAGCTTTAAGATTCCATACACCATTAGGAGCACAACCTTTGAGAAAGCCTTATGTGATTTAGGCGCAAGTATCAATTTAATGCCCTTGTCTGTAATGAAGAAGCTGCAAATTCAAGAGGCACAACCTACAAGGATAGCATTGGAGATGGCTGATAAATCTCTGAGGCAGGCACATGGGCTAGTGGAAAACATCATGGTCAAGGTGGGAAAGTTCTTCCTCCTAGAATATTTTGTGATTCTTGAAATGGGGGAGGATGAAAATGCCTCCATAATCCTAGGAAGATCATTCCTAGCCACTAGAAGAGCTCAAATTGATGTTGAATAGGGTGAATTAGTTCTTATAGTGCATAATAAGCAACTGGTCTTCCATGCCTTCAAAGATATGCATACAAACTAGGCTTATTGATCTAAACCTTCAAGAACCTACTAATAATGCTCAACAGGATCTGTAGCCCAAACCTCCTTTGGTGACAATCAACAAAATTTCACCTAACATCAAACCTAAGTTTGGTGTTGGGAATGCATCATCCCCCAAGGAGGAGGTTCCCAAGAAGAAAGTACCCAGAGGATGGAGGAACAAAAAGACCCCTACTGAAGACTTCTCACCCGGCATGAAGGTGGTGTCTAGAAGTCCAGTCATACCACATACTGTGAATAGGATCCTGTCCTTTGAGCATGTTGAGCTAATCTATGATAGTACAGGAAAGAAGTTCACAGTTAGGGGTGAAGACCTGAGCCCCTTTAACCACCCTCCTTAGTGGAGCTAACTGTCAAGCTAGTGACGGTAAAGAAGCACTTGTTGGGAGGCAACTCAACCATGAGTGTCCTTTAGTTTATTTTAAATTTATTTCAGTTTATTTTAGTTTGATTTCATTTTTTATTGATTTTCATAGTTTTCCTAGGTTTAATCTAGTTTGTTATCATGCATAGTACTTAGAACAAAGACAGAAGGACTCAAAGTGAAGAATAGAACGCCTTGGAGAAAACTAGCTATGGGCGCTAAACGCCAGGGAGGGCATTTAGCGCCAAGAGAGGGAGCTTTTACTTGGGAGTTTAACACCCAAAATGGGCCATTCCAGCACTAATTTTTGCTCTCCTAGGGCGTTGAACGCCCATTCCTAGTGTTAAACGCAAAAAAAGAGTTTTAAATTCAAATTCTTCTTCCTCTTCTATCACTTCTATCTTTTTTTTTGTATTATTTTTACTCATCCATGTGATTTTTATGTCCTTTCCCATTTTCAGTTTTCTTTGCTTCGGGACAAGCAAATTTTTATGTTTGCTGTTGCAAAGCGAGCTCTCGGTTTATATTATCATCAATGGCACCAAAGGGAGGTGAATCATCTTCATGGAAGAGGACAGTCCGAGGAGGAAGCAGTAGCCACCAATAGCCACCATGTCTAAGGTGGTTGAGTTTCATTATCCCTTACCTTATCTTATCTTCTGTTTTCCAATATTTTTAGCTTATTTCCTATTTTTTCTATTCTAGCTTATGCATGATCACTAGTAGGATTTCCTTGCTTTTTAGTTTAGTTATTTACTTTGTAGTTTACATCTATTTTGAAAAAAATTGTCTCATGTATTTCTCACTAAGCTTAAAAAAATATCAAAGAAAAGAAACAGCTGTGTTCAAGAATCAATTAAAGCCTAAAGAAGAGAATCTATAATATCATCCGAGTTCTAGTTCTGAAGGATACTAATATTTCTAAGCTTCAAGGGATAGTGAGATGCCAAACCTATTCATAATTAGAGTGGCATTAGCCCCACTCAGTGACTAGTTCTGAGCTTAAATGACAACTCAATTCTCAGACATTTTCTTTTCTTGGTACTATATTGTTTTGGTTGCTTGAGGACAAGCAACGGTTTAAGTTTGGTGTTGTGATGCTTGAGCATCTTATACCCCTTTTTTCTAGCATTTTCTATTTGTTTTTTATTATATTTCATTAAGTTTTATTATATTTTAGGCAAAAATCCTCTTTGGATGCTAGTTTGAGTTGTTTTGGTGTTTTTATGATTTCAGGTGAAATTTGGGTGAATTTGGCTGAGTTTTGTGCAAAAACAAAGGAAGAAAGTAGATGCTATCAACCCTAATCTCCTTGTATTTCAACGAGCATAACTTGAGCTAAAGAGGTCCAATTGATACGGTTCAAATAACGTTGGAAAGCCAACTTTCACAGCTTTCCAACGATATATAATAGTCTATACCTTTTTTTCTTGAATCACTGCCAAATCTGGCGCTGAACGCCGAGCTTTGTGTTTAGCGCCCAACAGGGACAGAACCAGCACCAGAACTCCCCCCAAGGCATTTATAGCCAACAGAGGAGCTAGAATCCAAATGGTGACACTCCTCTTTGGGCATTTAACGTCCAAACTGGTGTTAAATGCCAGCAACTGTCCAAATTCACACTCATTTGGGCCTCTCAAGTGGATTTAGCACGTAGTAGTTTTATTTTATTTTCTTTTTGTAATTTTTATTTACAAATAATTTTTTTGGGGTTAGAATTTATTATTAGGTTAGTATTTAAAAGAAAAGATCACTTGTATCTAGGATCATCTTCCTTCCACACTTTTTAGAATCCTGTTTTCTCTGTAAGTTATGAGCAACAAGACCTCCTGGTTAAGGTTAGGAGCTTTGTTTATTTCTATGGATTAAGATTATTGTTCTTCTATTTTAATTTATGTTTAATTCAATTCTAAGGATTGTTCTCGTTCTTAATCTTATGAACTGGGTGGAACGAGAGTATGACTCTTTTCTACATAAGTTCTTGTGATTCTCGAGAGAGTTATCTCGCTTGAACTACAGATTGAAAGCATTGCTCTTAGATGGCTAATTACACAAACTGATGGGGATAAGCAACATCTATTAAGCCGGTTTGGAGTGGTTAGGGCCTTCGTAGTATAAACTAGTTTTCTGAACTTCACCTTCTAATCTGAGTTAAATTACCACGAGAGTGGTGGTTAATGAAGTTTAGAGGAGGCTAAATCGCTAAGAGAATAGGGTTTAAACACTTATGGTTTGACATAGAATGAATCATTCATTGTTAAAATAGTTGGTAAGACATTTTAATCCGAAAAAAGTAAACATCTCCAATACCTTAACAGTTTTCTTACATTGATTTCACACCAAACTGTTTATTGCTTTTCTTAATTGTTTATTGTTTTTTATACGTTTACAAAAACATCAAATCTTTATTTGTTTGCTTGACTAAGTCCAACAGGATAACCATTGCTTGCTCAGTCTGACAATCCTCATGGGATTGACCCTTACTCACCTGAGGTATTACTTGGATGACCCGGTGCACTTTCCGGTTAAGTTGTGGATATTCCAAAAATCCGCACCACATGTAGGTTGGAGTGAAACTGTCTTGAGTCAAAGGAGCCAGTGGTCGGTTCCTTGTCTTTTCTCTTGCTTGAAGCCTCACCGCTCTTTGGTGCCATTGAAATAAAATAGAAAAATAAGTAGCGCGACAACACCAAACTTGAACGTTTGCTCATCTCCAAGAAAAACAATGTAGAACAAAGAGGATAGGGAGGATGAGTGATGAGGGAAAAACGATTTCACACAAACTCACTGGCAAGTGTACTGGGTCACATTAAGTAGTAATAACTCACAAGAGTGAGGTCGATCCCACAGGGATTGATGGATCAAGAAACTTTAGTGAGGTGATTAGTTTAGTTAAGCTAACTGTGATGAATTGAGTGAAATTTATCAACAGAAAGTAAATTGCAGGGAATTTAGATTGGAGAAAGTAAATTGACAGAATCTTAAAGAGCAAGAAATGTAAATTGCAGCAAATGTAAAGGGAATTGGGTGTTGGAAAATTAAATGAAGCAGTAAATCAGAACTCAGAACAATTGCAGAAGATTTAAATTGCATGAAAAGTAAATTCAGATCACAGTAAGCTCAAATGTAAAGTTGCAGAAAGTAAATTTGTAAAAGAGAATTGCAGAAACTAAAAATTTCATAAACTGAATTCAAGATTGAAATGTAGAAAGTGCAGAAAAATAAAAGTGTATCAAAGAGAGCCTTCTATTCTACTCCTACTCTACTCCTACTGCTCTCTAGCAGAGCCAGCCCCACTCTCCTTAATGAAATGAAAATGATGCCTTTATATAGGCTTTATAAAATGAAAATGAAATTGAAATTGAAAACAAATTACAATTCAAATGAAATTCCTAATCTAACTGTTTCTTGTGTCTTTGAGTCATATCAGTAGGCTTTGCTTGCTTTGGGACTTCAATGAAATGGGTTGATTTGAATTTGGCCTTGAATAAGTGGGTCAGGGTTGGCTTGGTGATGCTCCAGCGGAGCGTTCAGTTCATAAAGTGAACGTCCCTTTCACTTTGCCAAGCATGCCCCTTCACGTGCTCAATTTTCTCCTCTAGTGTTCACTTAGTGAACATCACGTTCACTTGTTGAACGTTGCTCCTTAGTGCGCGCCATTCTCCCCCTGGCGCTCTCTCTTCGAGCGCTACATTCACTCCATGGGCGCTCTCCCAGTGAACGCTGAGTTCCCTTGTTGAGCGCTGCCTTGCTGGACGGCACAAGCCTTTGCTTCCCAATTCAATTTTCTCGAAAACGCTCACTTAGTGAGCGTGGCGTTCACTTGAAAACAAGCGCTCATTGTTTGTTGCAGCGTTCACTTAGTAAGCTTTGACGTAGCGCTCTCTTTAGTGAACGCTTGCTATCTTGGTTCATGTTACTAATGCATGCTTTCATTAATGCCTTGGCAAAGAATTGATGGCATTAATAATATTACATGCATGCTTCCATGGCTTTAATTAATAATGCTTATTACTCAACGTTAGCGTTCATTCATTGAACGCCTTGGTTCATTCATTCTCAATTAGCATTAGTAATTAATGCATGCATGCTTTCATTTACTTTATTATATGCATTAACGTAAAGCTCATTCATTTCATTCATTCCAATTAAATGCATGCATGCTTTAGTTATTAGTTCATGCATGCATAAGGCATTAATGCATATGCATCATGTTCCTAATTCCAAGGCTTTATGGTCATGGGCCACGCTTTTAAAAGTGTGGCCTAGGGTTCCAAAGCGTGCTCAAATTTTAAAGTGTGCCTCAAAATTCTTCTTTTCTCTTTTTGAGTTTAATTTGTGCTTTTTTTGCTTCTTTTTTCACTTATTTCCTACAAGATTTATAAAATCAAAAGATCAAAGAAATATACCATTTAAGCAGAAAAGCATTCAATATTTAAGCACTAATCATCAATTTTTTGTATGAAAAAGTATAGAAAAACATGACATGATGATATGTCATCAATGAGGAAGAGCGAAGGGTAGTGGATGGAGGGTTGGATATAAATACAGGGGAAAACAAAGAAAAAAGGGAAAGATAATGAAAGAGAAGGGTTACGGAAGAGGAGAATATATATAGGGGGGTTGCGGTTACGGGGTTGTATGGGGAAGGAAGAAAAGAAAAGGAAACTGATTGAAAAAAGGGATTTAATGTGAAGAGAGATATGGGGAAGGTGATATGATTTGAAGAGAGACATGGGGAAGGAGCAAACTGACAGGTGGAATAGAGGTGTGCAGTTGGGGAGAGAATCAAGGGTGATATGAATTTAAAATTTGAATTCAATCACAAAGATGCCTGTTTAGCACACTTGGCGCCAAATGCCAGTGATGCAGCATTTGGCGCCGACTCTCCTGAACTGAATTGGAGACGTTGAACACACTTGGTGCCAAAATCCAGTGATGTGGTGTTTGGTGTGGACCCAAAATTTTTTTTCGTGGCGCAAAATGCCAGATGAACAAGTTTGGCGCCACCCACCAAGAATGAAATTCTCCTGGAGTGTGTGCCACGGCGCCCAAACACTAGGTAGCCAAGTTTGGCGCCACCCATTTAGAATGAAATTTCCTTGTGGTGTGTGCCACGATGCCAAATGCCAGTTAGCCTAGTTTGGCGCCAAGGCATCGAAATGCAATTCCTTCTAGGGTGTTCTGTATGTCATTCCTAATGTACCTATTCTTGTTTTAAACACATTGCATGAACCAATAAAATATAAAAACAAGCAAAATGATGGACAACTAACGAAACATAAATAAAACAAAAACAAGCAAAGGTTAGACCAAGTCCTTATGGACATATGTGTTGAAGGAGCTCAATGGAAAAGAGACTCCAAAGGCAAGCCGATTTAATTAAGAAGACTGGACCTCAAGCCTGTGGCTAGAGGATGGTTGGAGTTCATCTAACGCTCCATCATCCCCACTAGCAACCGATCCGAAGTTACTATGGATCGGGCCATCATGATTCATAGCATCATGAATGGAGAGGAAGTAGAAGTTCATGAAGTCATCTCCCTTTAATTCTACAAAATAGCCAAAAAGCCCTCTACCTTGGCAAAGCTAGCTTTTCCTCATTTTATTTGCCATCTATGTTACTCAGCTGGAGTTATCATAGAAGGAGACATCCCCATTGAGGAGGACAAGCCCATCACTAAAAAAAGGATGGAGAAAACAAGAGAGCCCACTCATGGAACCCAAGAGACGCATGAGGAAGCTCATCACCAAGAAAATCCCGGAGATACCTCAAGGGATGCACTTTCATCCCAACAACTATTGGGAATAACTCAACACTTCTTTAGAATATTTGAGTTACAATATGGATCAATTAAGGGTGGAACATCAAGAGCACTCCATCATTCTCCATAGAGAAGATCAAAGAGCAATGAGGGAGGTGCAACAAAGGCAATGAAGAGACATAGAAGAACTCAAGGACATCATTGGTTCATCAAGAAGAAAGCGCCACCATCACTAAGGTGGACTCATTCTTTGTTCTTATTTTTTCTGTTTTTCGGTTTTTATGCTCTATGTGTGTTTATGTTTTATGTCTCTACCTCTTGATCATTAGTATTGAGTAACTATGTCTTAAGGCTATGAATAATTCCATAAATCCTTCACCTCTCTTAAATGAAAAATGTTTCTAATTCAAAAGAACAAGAAATACATGAATTTTGAAATTATCCTTGAATTTAGTTTAATTATATTGATGTGGTGACAATACTTTTTGTTTTCTGAATGAATGCTTGAACAATGCATAATTTTGATCTTGTTTTTTATGAATGTTAAAATGGTTGGCTCTTGAAAGAATGATGAACAAAGAGAATGTTATTGACAATCTGAAAAATCATGAAAATTGATTCTTGAAGCAAGAAAAAGCAGTGAAAAAGCAAAAGCTTGCGAAAAAAAAGAAAAGAAAAAAAATTTTGGCGAAAAAAATTTAGAAAGAACAAGAAAAAGCAAGAAAAAAAAGCCAATAGCCCTTAAAATCAAAAGGCAAGGGTAAAAAGGATCCAAGGCTTTGAGCATCAATGGATAGGAGGGCCCAAGGAAATAAAATCCAGGCCTAAGCGGCTAAATCAAGCTGTCCCTAACCATGTGCTTGTGGCATGCAGGTCCAAGTGAAAAGCTTGAGACTGAGTAGTTAAAGTCGTGATCCAAAGCAAAAAGAGTGTGCTTAAGAACTCTGGACACCTCTAACTGGGAACTTTAGCAAAGCTGAGTCACAATCTGAAAAGGTTCACCCAGCTATGTGTCTGTGGCATTTATGTATCCGGTGATAATACTGGAAAACAAAGTGCTTAGGGCCACGACCAAGACTCATAAAAGTAGCTGTGTTCAAGAATAAACAAACTTAACTAGGAGAATCAATAACACTATTTGAAATTCTAAGTTCCTATAGAAGCCAATCATTCTAAACTTCAAAGGAGAAAGTGAGATGCAAAAACTGTTCAGAAGCAAAAAGCTACAAGTCCCGCTCATCTGATTAGAATTAATATTCATTGATATTTTGGGATTTATAGTATGTTCTCTTCTTTTTATCCTAATTGATTTTTAGTTGCTCGGGGACAAGCAACAATTTAAGTTTGGTGTTGTGATGAGCGGATAATTTATACGCTTTTTGGCATTATTTTTAGGTAGTTTTTAATAGGATATAGTTACTTTTAGGGATGTTTTCATTAGTTTTTATGGTAAATTCACATTTCTGGATTTTACTATGAGTTTGTGTATTTTTCTATGATTTTAGGTATTTTCTGGCTAAAATTGAGGGACCTGAGCAAAACTCTGATAAAAGGCTGACAAAGGACTGCTGATATTGTTGGATTCTGACCTCCCTGCACTCGAAATGGATTTTCTGGAGCTATAGAACTCCAAATGGCGCTCTCTTAACTGCGTTGGAAAGTAGATATCCAGCGCTTTCCAGAAATATATAATAGTCCATACTTTATTCGTGACTAGATGATGTAAACTGGCGCTCAACGCCAGTTCTACGCTGCATTCTGGAGTCAAACGCCAGAAACACGTCACGAACCAGATTTGAACGCCAAAAACACGTTACAACTTGGCGTTCAACTCCAAAAGAAGCCTCTGCACGTGTAAAGTTCAAGCTCAGCCCAAGCACACACCAAGTGGGCCCCAGAAGTGGATTTCTGCATCAATTACTTACTTCTGTAAACCCTAGTAGCTAGTCTAGTATAAATAGGACATTTTACTATTGTATTAGACATCCTGGATTGTATTTTTGATCCTGTGATCACGTTTAGGGGCTGGCCATTCGGCCATGCCTGAACCTTCATCACTTATGTATTTTCAACGGTGGAGTTTCTACACACCATAGATTAAGGGTGTGGAGCTCTGCTGTACCTCGAGTTTTAATGCAATTACTACTATCTTTTATTCAATTTCAATCTTATTTCTGTTCTAAGATACTACTCGTACTTCAACCTGATGGATGTGATGATCCGTGACACTCATCATCATCCGTCCCTATGAACGCGTGCCTGACAACCACTTCCGTTCTACAAGTGAAAGCTAGAGTGTGTATCTCTTGGATTCCTGATGCACGACGCATGGTTGCCCTCGCCTGACAATCGAGCCTTCCATTCTGTGAGATCAGAGTCTTCGTGGTATAAGCTAGAATTGATGACGGCATTCATGAGAATCCAGAAAGTCTAAACATTATATGTGGTATTCCGAGTAGGATTCCGGGATTGAATGACTGTGACAAGCTTCAAACTCGCGATTGTTGGGCATGATGACAAACGCAAAAGAATTAAGGGATTCTACTCCGGCATGATCGAGAACCGACATATGATTAGCCATGCCGTGACAGAGCATTTGGACCTTTTTCACTGAGAGGATGTGATATAGCCATTGACAACGGTGATGCCCTACATATAGCTTGCCATGGAAAGGAGTAAGAAGGATTGGATGAAGGCAGTAGGAAAGCAGAGATTCAAAAGGAGCACAGCATCTTCAAACGCCTATCTGAAATTCCCATCGATGATCTACATAAGTATTTCTATCTTTATTTTCTGTTATTATTATTATTTGAAAACTCCATAACCATTTATTATCTGCCTGACTGAGATTTACAAGATGACCATAGCTTGCTTCATACCAACAATCTCCGTGGGATCGACCCTTACTCACGTAAGGTTTATTACTTGGACGACCCAGTGCACTTGCTGGTTAGTTGTGCGAGGTTGTGAAGAAAGTGCTGAGTTAGTAAATGCGCACACCAAGTTGAATGCCATTATTAGAGATCACAATTTCATGCACCACTTTCCTAGATTTGTTTTTCATCTAACAATCAACAATTATTTCATGCATGCATACAATTATCATGAGGTCTTTCCATAAGGTTTTAATGGGGCTAGGGTCAAGGTAGGGTTGTATATGGTTACGTGGACTAGAATTTGAATCTTTGTTTAACCTAAGCTTCCCACCTAACCTATATATCAACCTATATAATTTCAAAGCTAATCCTAACTACCCATAATCCTCACTCTTTCACACACTCATGCATTTTCTTTTCACTTCACAACACATATGCATTGATTTTTTATTGAACTTTACTTTGGGGCATTTTGTCCCCTTTTTATTGTTCTTTCTTTTTATCTCTTTTTTTTCTTTTTTTTCAACCTATAAAATATACAAGAACATCAATGCATAAGGTCTAAACATTTGATTAATACATGAGTATGTACCCAATTTCCAAATATAGAAATACAAAACACCCTTTTATCCCAACCCAATGTTCCTAACCTTCCCCAAACTTGAATAATAAACACTCTCACTAGCCTAAGCTAATCAAAGTTCCAAACAAGGGACATTTGTTGTTTTTCACTTTAGGCTTGTAATGTGGTAAAATAAAGAACAAATGGGTTAAGCATAAGCTCAAAATTGGCTAACAATGGAAGGTTTTGTAGGCTATTTGGGTAAGTGAGATTTATGAAACAATGGCCTCAATCATATAAGTGCATATATACATGGAATAATGGACTTAAAGAATTAAAAAATCAAAGATCACAATCATAGAAAGAGAATAATCACACACAAGAATGAAAATAAGTGGTTATATAATGTATCCACACCATTAGGCTCAAAATCTCACAAGCTTGTGTTCTTAGCTCAAAAATCATGTTCTACAATATATATAATTCAAGCAAGTTCAACACAAAAACTTTCAATCAATTGGGGTGGTGCCCTATAGATAAATCCCTTGGAGAAATTCATTGTTTTGACTAAGCTTATTATACGTATCCTAAATGCAATGTTGTGATTGAGAAAAGTAAAAATTTCTTAGTTTAATTCCCTTTGTCAATCAAACCAAATTCTCATATGTAAAAAGGGTAAACTAAGCTCAATAATCCATATTTTCTAATCACAACCAATGGCTAAATTAAATATATATATATATATACACACTACCGACTAAAAGTGTAAATCAAACTAGAAATTTAAAAATATATATATACGAATAAAAGATGTCAAATGCAACAAACTAAAATAGAAGTATTCAAAATAGCTAATATATACAATAATCCCAAAAAGTGCAACAATGTAAAATGTGCAAATACTAAAAATAAATAGAATAAAGCTAAATAAAATAAGAGTCTGAAAATGGTCACCCAAGATAGAAAATCCCACCGACGTCGACGATAGCGACCTCCCCACACTTAGAAGACAGCATCGTCCTTGATGCTACGACTGAAGCTGGGTGAGAGGGTCAACGTCTGCTGCTAGCTGTGGCTGCAGCTGCGGCTCCACAGGGGCCTGCTGTGTCTCTGTGGCAACCTGAGTCTGTGTTGGTGCCTCTGGCTGCTAAGCCTGCTCCTCCTGATCCTCCTCCTCCTCCTCGGAAGAAGTGTCAGAACCAGAGGGCATCTCGGCGCCTAGTGATGTGAGCATCCGAGTCACGCGTCGATAACGTCACTTGTTGCGACATTCACTCCACTCCATGGGTCCAATGAGATGCTGCATAAGTCGGTACGTCAGCTGGGGTGGTGCTGCTGGTGGTGCTTGATGAGCGGATATTTTATACGCTTTTTGGGGGTAATTTCATGTAGATTTTAGTGTGTTTTAGTTAGTTTTTAGTATATTTTTATTAGTTTTTAAGCAAAATTTATATTTCTAGACTTTACTATGAGTTTGTGTTTTTTTCTGTGATTTCAGGTATTTTCTGGCTAAAATTGAGGGAGCTAAGCAAAAATCTGATTTAGGCTTAAAAAGGACTGCTGATGCTGTTGGATTCTGACCTCCCTGCACTCAGAATAGGATTTTTGGAGCTACAGGAGTCCAATTGGCGCGCTCTCAATTGGGTTGGAAAGTAGACATCCAGGGCTCTCAATTGGCGTGCTCTCAACTTTGCACGAAGATACACGATGTAAAATGGCGTTTAACGTCAGTTCCATGTTGCAGTCCAGCGTTAAGTGCCAGAAACAGGTTGCAAGTTGGAGTTCAACGCCAGAAACAGGTTACAACCTGGCGTTCAACTCCAAAAACAGCCCAAGCACGTGAGAACAAAGACCCACTACATTCTGTCTATTTACTACTCTTGTTATTTACATTCTGTTCATCTACTTCTTGCCATTTACCTTTGATGTTATTTAAGTTTCTTGCAATTTAAGTTTCCGTCATTTACTTGCACTTCATTTCTTTATTCTAGTTCTTTACATTCTTTGCCATTTAAATTCTTGCAATTATGTTTAAAAATCAAAATGCTCATGAAATCAAAACTATGTTTGCTTGACTAAATCTACCATTTAACTAAAGTTGCTTAATCTACCAATCCTCGTGGGATCGACCTCACTCTTAGTGAGTCTTACTACTTGATACGACCCGGTATACTTGCCGGTTGTACGTGAAATTTTCATTTTTACGTATCAAGTTTTTGGCGCCGTTGCCGGGGATTGGAAAGATTGACAATGATTAAGTGAAAGGTGGTTTAGATTAAGCATTTTCTTTTGTGTTTTCATTAAGCCCACTAACTGTTTGATACTTTGTTTCACTAACTCTAATTTCACTCTAATTTTAGCGTGTTGCACTTGTGATTTTGGTTCTGTTTGTGTATGTCAGGAACAAGTAGACGTGATATTGAGGACGAGAGAACCCGCCGAAGGTTAAGGAGAGCAGAAAGAGGAAAGTTCATAGTTGGTGAAGAAGGGTCAGAGGAATCAGAGGGAGAAGATCAAGTCATGGATGATGAGATGCAAAACCCTCCTGGAGGGGCCAACAATAATGGTGGACAAGCTAGAAGGGTGTTATCATCATTTACTATCCCTGATCCAAGACATTGTGGGAGCAGTATTGCTACACCAAATGTTCAGGCCAATAACTTTGAGCTAAAACCTCAACTCATCACTTTGGTACAGAACAATTGCTCTTATGGAGGGGGACCTCTTGAAGACCCAAATCAACATCTCTCTGTTTTTCTGAGGATATGCAACACAGTGAAGACAAATGGAGTGCATCCAGATGTTTACAAGTTGTTGTTATTTCCGTTCTCTTTGAGGGATAAAGCCACTCAATGGCTAGAATCATTCCCCAAGGAAAGCCTCAATGATTGGAATGAAGTGATGGGCAAGTTTCTAGCAAAGTTCTACCCACCTCAAAAGATCATCAAGTTGAAGACAGAGGTCCAGACTTTCAGGCAAATGGAAGGGGAGTCATTGTATGAAGCCTGGGAAAGGTATAAATCACTAATGAGAAGATGCCCCCCTGACATGTTTAGTGATTGGGTTAAGCTCCAAAACTTCTATGAAGGCTTAAGCTTTGAAGCAAGGAAGGGACTAGATTACTCATCAGGAGGATCACTCAACATGATGAAAACTGCCGAGGAGGCCCAAGACCTCATTGAGATTGTGGCAAACAACCAATACTATTACTCATCAGAGAGGCAAAACAATCCGCCCCCAAAGAAAGGTGTAATGGAGCTTGAAGGTGTTGATGCTATCTTGGCACAAAACAAGTTAATGCACCAACAAATCCAACAACAAATGGAGATGATAACAAAGAGAATGGATGGTTTGCAACTTGCAACAGTGAACACAACAAATCAACCAGTGCTTGAATGGAACCAAGGTGAAGGGACCAATGTTGAACAACCACAAGAACAAGTTCAATACATGCAGAACACTTCAAATTCTCATGATGAATTTCATGGAGATACATACAATCCATCTTGGAAAAATCATCCCAACCTAAAGTGGGGTGAGAACCATTGGCAAAAGAATAGCAACCAAAACCGTCACACAAGCAACCAAAATCACCATGCCACCAATACTAACCAATATAGAAAAACACAAAACACATATCAACACCCTCACAATAACTCACAAACTCACCAAAATAACTTCCCTGCACCAACATCCAACACACAGAATTACCACACTAATCTACCAAACAACTTCCAACAACAATCACCCCCCATCATACCCCCAATTGACCATCATGAAACTAGAATCTCAAGTCTTGAAGCAACCTTACAAGCACTTGCTCAAACCACTCAAGCCTTAGCTAAGGGACATAAGGAACATGAGGTCATCATGAAGAACATTGAGAGACAAGTGGGACAGCTAGCCAAACAAGCCGAGAGACCAACCAATGTCCTTCCAAGTGACACAATACCCAACCCAAGAGAAGAATGTAAGGCTCTGCAGTTGAGGAGTGGCAAGGTAGTTGGTGAAAGTTCAAATAAAGAAGCAACAAAACCCAAAGAGCAAGACACAGTGGAGAGGCAAGATGAAGAAAAGGCTTCAACATCTAACAAAAGCAAGGAGGTTGTCAAGCCACAAGGCAATTTAACAAGTCAAGGAGGCAACCGTGATGGCAAGGAGGGTATGAATTCACAAAAAGAAAACAAAAATGAAGGAGTGAAAGCTTATGTACCCAAGCTTCCATACCCAACTAGGATACACAAAGGAGCAAAAGACCAACAATTCCCAAGGTTCTTAGAGATCTTCAAGAAACTTGAAATCAACATCCCATTGGCAGAGGCTCTAGAACAAATGCCATTATATGCAAAGTTTCTTAAGGAATTGATCACCAAGAAGAGAAGTTGGCAAGAAAAAGAAACCGTGATTCTCAATCAAGAGTGTAGTGCCATCATTCAACAAGGGTTACCTCCAAAACTCAAAGACCCTGGCAGCTTTCTCATACCTTGCACGATTGGGAGCATGGCTGTTGACAAATCACTTTGTGACCTGGGAGCAAGCATTAACTTAATGCCCCTTACCATGATGAAGAAAATGATGATTGAAGAGCTCAAACCCACAAGGATGTCACTTCAACTTGCTGACAGATCCATCAAAGTACCAAATTGAGTAGTTGAGAATCTCTTGGTGAAGGTGGGAAACTTCATATTCCCAGCTGATTTTGTGGTCCTAGACATGGATGAAGAGGGAAACAACTCAGTCATTCGTGGTAGACCCTTTTTGGCTACAACTAGAACAATCATTGATGTGGAAAAGGGAGAGATGATTTTCAGGGTGCATGATGAGCAAATGACCATAAATGTCTTCAAAGGAATGCAACACCCTGTTGAGAAAGAAAGTTGCATGAGGGTTGATGTAGTAGATTCTTTGGTTGAAGAAGTGCTTGACACAAACCATCAAATGAAACAAGAGGAAGTCCATAACATCAAGGGACAAGAAGAAAACACGTTGGAAGCATCAAAGGAACCAAGTGAAGCCACCAAAGAAGAGGGACCACAACAAGAGTTGAAACCACTACCCCCTCATCTTAAATATGCATTTCTTGGTGAGAAAGATAGCTTCCCAGTGATCATCAACTCCACATTGAATGAAGAGGAAGAAGAAAAGCTCCTTGTGGTTTTGAGAGCTCACAAAGAGGCGTTGGGGTGGACCATTGATGACTTGAAAGGCATAAGCCCTGCTGTATGTATGCACAAGATACTCTTAGAGGAGGGTTCCAAACCGGTGGTACAACCTCAAAGAAGATTGAATCCCACAATGAAGGAGGTTGTTCAAAAGGAAGTTCTGAAGTTGTGCAAGGCTGGGATCATTTACCCTATATCTGACAGCCCATGGGTTAGTCCAGTGCAAGTAGTACCTAAGAAAGGAGGCATGACTGTCATTGTTAATGAGAAGAATGAGCTTATTCCAACACGAACAGTGACAGGATGGAGGATGTGCATTGACTATAGGAGGCTGAATGATGCCACACGGAAGGATCACTTCCCCCTACCTTTCATTGATCAGATGCTTGAAAGGTTGGCTGGCCATGCTTATTATTGTTTTCTTGATGGATATTCTGGGTATAACCAGATTGTGGTTGACCCCATGGATCAAGAGAAGACATCATTCACTTGTCCCTTTGGAGTTTTTGCATATAGGAGAATGCCATTTGGACTTTGCAATGCCCCAGCTACCTTTCAAAGATGCATGCTATCAATCTTCTCAGACATGGTAGAAAAATTCATTGAGGTCTTTATGGATGATTTCTCTGTTTTTGGTGATTCCTTCAATACTTGCTTGCACCATCTTACCTTAGTCTTGAAAAGATGCCAAGAAACAAACTTAGTTTTGAATTGGGAGAAATGCCATTTCATGGTTCCCGAAGGCATTGTTCTTGGTCATAAAATTTCAAGAAAAGGTATAGAGGTTGACAAGGCAAAAGTAGAAATTATAGAAAAACTCCCTTTGCCAACTAGTGTGAAAGCCGTGAGGAGTTTCTTGGGGCATGCTGGATTTTATAGGAGATTCATCAAAGATTTTTCCAAAATAGCAAAGCCACTAAGCAATTTGCTGGTGGTAGACAATCCTTTTATCTTTGATGATGAATGCATACATGCTTTTGAAACTCTAAAGACTAAGCTCACCACAGCACCAATCATCACACCCCCAACTTGGGGACTACCTTTTGAACTCATGTGTGATGCAAGCAACCTTGCAATTGGTGCTGTGTTGGGGCAGAGGAAGGAAAAGAGGCTTCATGTTATCTACTATGCAAGTAAGGTATTGAATGAAACTCAAAGAAACTACACCACAACAGAGAAAGAATTACTAGCCGTGGTGTATGCCTTTGATAAGTTTAGACAATATTTGATTGGATCTAAAGTCTTAGTGTATACTGACCATGCTGCCATCAAGTATCTTATGTCAAAACAGGACGCCAAACCAAGGCTAATTAGATGGGTGCTACTCCTACAAGAGTTTGACATTGAGATCAAAGATAGAAAGGGCAGTGAAAATCAAGTTGCTGATCACTTATCAAGGGTGCCACAAGATGAATGCCAAGACAACTTTCCATCAATAAATGAAGAGTTTCCAGATGAACATCTCTTGCACATTCAACATGTCCCTTGGTTTGCAGACATGGCCAACTACAAGGCAGGAAGAATCATTCCACAAGAGTACACAAGACAACAAGTTAAGAAGCTGTTGTATGAGGCTAGGTTCTTCTTTTGGGACGAACCATTTTTATTCAAAAGATGCCCAGATGGAATGATAAGAAGATGTGTGCCAGAAGATGAGATGAAGGACATACTATGGCATTGTCACAACTCTAGCTATGGTGGTCATTTTGGGGCTGAAAGAACTGCTGCAAAGGTCCTTCAAAGTGGTTTCTATTGGCCCTCAATCTTCAAGGATGCTAGGGAGTTTGTGAGCCAATGCAATGAATGTCAAAGAACAGGGGGTTTGTCAAAGAAAAATGAGATGCCTCAAAAGTTCATTTTGGAAGTGGAACTCTTTGATTTGTGGGGAATAGATTTCATGGGACCTTTTCCTCCATCTTACACATTCAAATACATCCTGGTAGCAGTAGAGTATGTCTCCAAATGGGTAGAAGCAATAGCCACCACCACATGTGACACCAACGTGGTCTTGCAATTCCTCAAGAAGAACATCTTCACTAGATTTGGAGTGCCCAAGGGACTTATAAGTGATGGGGGAAGCCACTTTTGCAACAAGCAACTCAACTCTTTACTCCACAAATATGGTGTTACTCACAAAGTGGCCACACCATATCATCCTCAAACCAATGGACAAGCTGAACTTGCCAACAGAGAGCTAAAAAGGATCCTGGAAAAAACTGTGGGAACAACAAGAAAGGATTGGGTCAGGAAGCTGGATGATGCACTCTGGGCATATAGGACAGCCTTCAAAACACCCATAGGAAAATCTCCATTTCAGTTGGTGTATGGAAAGGCATGCCACCTCCCTGTAGAGCTTGAACATAAGGCTTTCTGGGCCACCAAACTTCTAAATCTAGATGCTCAAGCAGCAGGAGAGAAGAGGTTGCTACAACTCAATGAGCTTGAGGAGTTCAGATTGGAGGCATATGACAATGCCAAAATATACAAGGAGAGAGCAAAGAGATGGCATGATAAGAGGATCTCTCAAAGAACATTTGAACCAGGCCAAAAGGTGTTATTATTCAATTCAAGATTGAAGATCTTCCCTGGGAAGCTGAGGTCTAGATGGACTGGTCCATACACCATCACCAAAGTATCACCTCATGGCTATGTTGAATTGCTTGATGAAGCCTCAAAACAAACCTTCACAGTCAATGGACATAGGGTGAAGCACTATTTTGGTGGCCCTTGGAGCAAGGAAGAGAGTGTGCAACTCTTAACATGAGCAAAGAAGCTGCAATGTCGAGCTAAGGACAATAAACAAAGCGCTTCATGGGAGGCAACCCATGCACAGGGAGTCTTTTAATTTCATGTTTTAGTAACCAATAATGATCAAGTAGACTAGTACATGGTGTATGCAAGGCACTAAGTTTGGTGTGGCCAATCTTGAAGTAATGGCAAATGTGTGTTCTACAACACTTAGCCACAAACTAAGTTTGGTGTCCATGCATACACGAAAATGCTAGGCTATGAAAGTTTTGTCATCCACTTTAGTTATATTAAAAAAAAAAAAAAAAACGTGAAAATAGCATATAATGTAGGTAAAATACTAAGTTTGATGTGGCTACCTTTGAAATTAATTCCATATAACACTTAGTCATAAACTAAGTTTGGTGTCTTTACTTACATTATTAATGCTAGAAAAATTAGATTAGGGAATCAATTCATAAATTTTTAATTTTAGCTTAGTTAATTTTGCATAGGAATATCATCATAAGCTTCTAGCTATTAATGTCACTTTAAGAATCTTAAGCTTTTGGCATTTTGTTGCAGGAAAGAAAGAAAGAGGTGATGGGGAATCTTGGAAGCATATAATGAAAGAAAGAAAGAAATGATGGGGAATCTTGGATGGAGGTCACGGATACACAAGGAAGGGAAGTCACATGAATTTTGAACTTTGTACATGGGGAAAAAGAAATCAACATGCATTATGCACAAGGAAGCATGCCATGACCGAGCCTTAAATGCTTTCCCACCAACTTTCACTTTAAATACTTCAACCATATTCATTCATCATTCATTCTTCTACCCACCAACTTTCACTTCACTAACCGAACTCATACTCAACCTCCAACCTACTCCATGTTTCACAAATTCTAACCTTGAACCTCATCTTACCCAACAAAACTCCTCTTGAAGCATCACATCTCTCACATAACCGAAACACTCAATCTCCTTCACCATCATTTTCTAAGTCATCGTGCTTACCTCACATCTCTCATTCACAATCATTTTCCTTGTGCTTGAGGACAAGCATTCATCTAAGTTTGGTGTTGGGGAGATTCAATCTTGCAAGTGAATCTCAATGGCCTCATCATCAAGGATAGGAGAGAAGATGAATTTGATGAAAGAAGATTCAAATCCAAACACAATGAGCGGATCTTTAGTTGGATGTCAAGCAAAGATGTTGTTCCAGAGCTACCATTCAAGCTTAAAAAAGATGAATATCCTGAGATACAAAAAATAATCAGAAAAAGGGGATGGGAGCTTCTCTGTGACCAACCTCAAGAAGTGAGCATGCTTCTCATCCATGAGTTCTTCACTAATGTGATAAGAGAATATGATGATGAAGAACCATACATGAGCTATGTAAGAGGTGTGGATGTTGATTTTAGCCCGGACACCATCAATAGGGTGCTAAGGGTCAAGCACAAACAGTTCAAACGACCTAGCTATGAAGAAAGGGTTGAAAATGACCCAAGATATGTGGATGTGGTGAGTGACTTATGCAGAGTAGGCACGGATTGGGTATTGGATTCACATGGCCGACCACTCAAACTTCGGAGAGGTGATCTCATACCTCAAGCAAAAGGATGGCATGACATAGTGAGGAGGTCATTGATCTCTACTTCAAATAACTCTGAGGTAACGGTGAATAGAGCTATAATGATCCATTGCATAATGAAAGGAGGGGAAATCAATGTTGGAGACATTATAGCCAAGAACATCATTGAAATAGCTCAAAAGGTCAAACAGGACAGCTGGCTAGGATATCCTAGTACTATTCTGCGCCTATGTGAAGAAGCTGGAGTGCCTCTTGAAGAATTTGGAGAAACTGATTTGGTCTCCATTGGAAAGCCTCTCACCAAAGAAAGGTTGGACTTCATCACCACAACCCAATTGGAAAGGCAACCTTTAGCAAGAAGGAAGAAAAGGAAGGAAGTAAGACAAGAGGAGGAGCCTCAAGAAATGGATGAATCTCACACCTTGAACATGAACCAACTCCAAGCCGCCTTGGAAGGAATTTCTGGGCAATATTCACAAATTCAAAGAAGCCAAGAGGAACAAGCACAACAACAAAGGGACCTTTGGCAATTGATGGACCAACAAAGAGGGGTTCAAGTTCAATGGATGAACCAACAAAATGAGTACCAACACACATGATGGAACTACAACAAGAACAATATGCCAAGATGCAGGAAGCCATCAACAATTCAACTATGGAACATGAAAAAGCCATGGAGAAAGTGATACAAGAACAAGCTCAACTAAGGATAGAGCAAGCTCAGCAAAGAGAACTTCTCCATAGGTTGGATGCTAGACATGAAACACTCTACAGAGATTTCAATGAAAACAGAATGTTCAAGGAAGCCAGGCACAAGGACAGACTTGACTATGACATATGCACCCAAGAAAAGCATAGTTACCTCTGTTCCACACCCCCATTGATCAACCCACAAATCAAATGTTTTAATGAGGCTCGGAAGATATTTGAACAGCAAGAACTAGCAAGGGTGAGATTCAATCAACAGAGGCTACAGGAGACAATGATAAGCTCAGGAATTTGGCAAAAAGAAGATCCAAAGGGGAATGCAACGACACAACAACAAGGAGAAAGGAGGAGCAAAAAGAAAGAAGATCAAAGGAGATGCACAACACAACAACAAGCAGAACGGAGAAGCAAAAAGAAAGAAGATCCAAAGGCAAAGGAAAGCAAGGAGAATCAAGCAAAGGAAAAGGGACATGAAGACTAAAGGTGGTAAGTTCCTATGTTTTCTTTATGTTTATTAAATAAAGAAGATGTATGTCTGAAAGATGGTATACCTTCTAGGATGCATTTTCTTTTTGAAGCATTGTCTTTTATGTTGCCCATTCCATGCATCACCACTCACAGATTTGGAATGGTTGCTTGTCTTTAATACTTTTACTTGTCATTGGAATAAAAGATGTAGTTTGAGCAAGAACAGAGAGAAATCTAGCTTAAAAAGGATCATGTTGTCCCATAGGAAAAGTGCTAGTATATTTATTGTGAAAGAATCAAGGTTCAATGAACTCAAAAGAATGCTTACTATACAAACTAGTTTGGTTAAGGATCACAAAGACTTTAATAGTAAAAGCACAAATAACCTTGACAATAAAGAAAATAGAGTACAAAGAATGAAAGGCTAGGCATCAATGACAAAATTTGGATATGTGTCTGTGGTGATTGATGTTAAGAGATATACTTGGGCTAGTAAATCCGAGGGGTGCTTCATCACCCGGTAACTTGAGTTAACTAACTCGGGATTATCGATTGAAAACCCACAATCAAGAGTAGCTCTATAACAGAACATTTAGCAACCCAAAGAGGTGCTGGACACCACTATCCAAACAAAAATTTCAATGTTATATGCCTGTGACTGAATGTGTTAAGGAAAGAGGCTTGAGTGAGTAAATCTTTAAGAGTGTCTCAACACTTAACAACTTGAACCAACTGGTTTGGGATTGTTGATTGAAAGCTTATGCTAAAGAGCCGCCTTAAGACAAGATTTCGAGCTTAATTGAAAAAAAAAAAAAGAAAAAAAGAAATAAGCAAAAAATTGGTTCAAGGATCATGTGCTAAGGTATGAAAGAAGTCTAGTGAAGTTAACCAATTTAGTAGTGAAGCAAGCATTTTAATTGAAAAAGTTGAATATTGTGTTCAATTACAATAAATTAATGACCACATAAGTGAGATGACATGCTCAATGAGAAATTACTCTCTGGAAGAACATTCAAGTCTTACATCTTAAATCTTGTGACAAAGTCCTTTATATTTTGCTTGAGGACAAGCAATACTTTAAGTTTGGTGTTGTGATGCAAATGCATATTTGCTTATTAGTTAGTTAGTTTAGTTAGTTTTAGCTTAATTCACTCATTTTCTCTAATAAACAAGTCCTTTTATGAGTTTTGTTTCCATGCATGATGATATCAAGGAACATGTTAATTCTAGCCAAATTCATGCAAATGATTTAAGGAATGCATATATGAATGAGTATGAATGAATCTCATGAAATTATGCTGAATTGGTAAGACTTTGAAGCTATTTCCTTGTTGATGATAGGTGATGAAACAAGGAAGCATGGAAGCAAGAATGATGCAAGCTGGGCAAGAAGTTGGCGTTGCCAACTTGGGATTGGAGTTGCCAACTCCACAACACAAGGCAAGCTTGGCCCTGGAGGCAACCAAGGCAAGAAGTTGGCGTTGCCAACTTGGATTGGCGTTGCCAACTCCACAACACAAGGCAAGCTTAGCCCTGGAGGCAACCAAGGCAAGAAGTTGGCGTTGCCAACTTAGGATTGGCGTTGCCAACGCCACACACAATCATACCAAGCAAGCTTGGCAACCCTGGAAGCAAGGTTGGCGTTGCCAACTCTAGAACGTTGCCAACGCCACACACAACCACAAGCAAGCAACTTGGCCCTGGAAGCAAGGTTGGCGTTGCCAACTTGACCGTTGCCAACGCCACACACAAGCCACAAGCAAGCAAACTTGGCCCTGGAAGCAAGGTTGGCGTTGCCAACTCTAGAACCAAGTTGCCAACGCCACACACAAGCACAAGCAAGAACTTGGCCCTGGAAGCAAGTTGGCGTTGCCAACTTGAACCGTTGCCAACGCCCACACAAGGAACTTGGCCCTGATTTGGAGCCTCGAGCACGTTGCCAGCCTAGAGATGAGGGGCGTTTTTGAGGACAACGCAGGCTAACAACGCCAAACAATCAAGCTTGGCCCTGGAAGAAAAGGAGCTGGCGTTGCCAACTCAAGATGGGCGTT